>NC_142957.1:16753141-16755641 GCF_046866305.1 Octopus bimaculoides
ATATACATATATATAAATATATACATATATATATATGTATACATGTATATACATATATGTATACATACATATATATGTATGAATATGTATGTTTATATTCGTGCATATATATATATAAATATATATATATATATATATATCAAAGCATATTCATCGCTTGCCTTCGCTTATTTATATTCCTTCATGATTCGACGTATTGGTTGCTCTTACGCATTAATTATTGTCGTTGTTTTTACAATAACCGGTAGGTGTCGGCGGTGTTGGCGTGGTGTAGGAGATGTTGATGGTGTGGCAATTTATATAAGTTTGAAGTAAATAGATGTTGAGTGGTTCGGTACACGTTGGTGAAGTTTGATGTCGTTTGAGGTTTTTTTGGGGGAGATGGGGCTGATGTAAGGTACGTGTGAGGTATGTGTACACTGAAGTATCTAGTTGTGTGTATATGTATAGCTATAAATGTTTAAATTTATAGATATACAAGTTTATGTACGTATATAAATATATATATATATACATGTTTAGAAAACTATATATCCATACAAATATGTATATATACATATACATACACGCTTACTGAGATGGATATATATATATATATATATATATATATATATATATATATATATATATATATATATATATATATATGTATATACATATATACATGCAATATACATACAGACCCATACGTCGACATATACACCTCCTATACCCACTACACACAAGCACAATATCGTTACACATGCATATATACTCATAGTTACATGCATGTAGAGGCACATCAATAATATACACCCACTGAAACACAATCTACTCAATCACAGTCATGATATCTCTAATAAGACTGAAAAAAACAAACTATAATGCTAATGTGCTTAAAGCAGATTGTTTAGAAGAGGAAGGTGTGAAAAAAAAGGGGCAGATAATTGATACTGAAATTTTGATATGGTGTTTCTCAGTATGTTTTTACGTGTTTGTCTATATGGACTTATGAGTTAGAATGATCTTTCTCTACGTGTGTTTCGTTTATATTTCCAGTTGATGACATATGATCGTAGAAGTCTATTTGTTAAATACGTTTGTCATTTTGGATGTTGTATGTAGGTGTGTGTGTGTGTGTGTGTGTGTGTGTGTGTGTGTGTTTATATTGCATATGCATGTCTTTAAGTGTAAGTGTGTGTACGTGTGCGTGTGTGTTTCGTTGCGTGTGTTGGATAATGTATGCGTAGGTTTTTGCATATGCATGTATGTACGTATGTATGCATTCATTCATGCATGCATGCATGAATGCCTGTATGTATGTGTGTATGCATGCATCAATCCATGCATGTATTTATGTATGTATATATATATGTATGTATATATGTATGTATGTATGTATGTATGCGTGTGCGTGCTGATTAAAATTGTTTTCCATGATATGTGAGTATAAGCCGCGGCAGAAAAACCTCCCACATTTTAATCCGCTATTGACGTGTTGTTGCTTAAGTTATGCAAATATTAATGCCATTGTCTTATAGAAGTTTTTTTCGCTGTTTACACTTCTTTTAGCAGGATTCTTTGGATCTTGAGTGAGTGTCTTTGTCTGAATGTGTCGCTGCGTTGACATCCCCGCAAAAGAAACCGCAAACAAGTAAGTACCAAACTTCAAAATATTAAGTATGTTTGTATGTTTGTATGTATGCATGTATGTGTGCATGTATGTGTACGTGTGTATATCGTTGTTCAGTTATATTTCAAGATTTCTTGCCAATAGAGAAGCAGCCGGTTTCTAACCCAGATTCAAGGCTCTTTCATTGGAATTTCAACATCAACAACAGGGTATTTTTCTATGTATGCATGCATGTATGTATGTATGTATGTATGTATGTATGTATGCACATACATTATTCAGTTTTGTTTCAAGATTTCTTGCCAATAGAGTAAGATCTGGTTTCTAACCTAGATATAAGGTTTTTTTCATTGGAATTTCAACATCAACAACTATTATCATCATCATCATCATCATCATCATCATCATCACCATCAACAATAGGAATGTCACCATGAAGATGATGATGATGACAAGGACGACGACGATGACATTGATGATGATGATGATGATGACGACGACGACGGCGACGCTGACGATAAGGATAGATGCTGTGGTGGCGGTGGTGGTAGTGATGATGAAGTTGATGACCATAAGTGATGCTAATGGTATTTACTATGAGGTCCATGTTGACGCTGATGACGGCGTCAAATATGACCATGATGGTGTGGACGATCATTGTAACGACGGCGACGACGGCGATGACGACGATGATGATATTAATCACGAAGCTGATGATGATGATGATGATGATGATGAACAAGATGACAAGGGCACCGTACGATGACGCGAACGTTGATAATGATGTCGATGCTGCTGCTACTGCTGTTGCTGCCGATGATGATAATGGACATGATGGTGATATTGATCATCAATATCACAGTCATATGACTTTGATTATGATGACGA
>NC_142957.1:16773141-16778141 GCF_046866305.1 Octopus bimaculoides
AGTGATAGAATAAGTATTAGGTTTACAAAGAATAATACCAGGGGTCGATATTTTGACGAGAGGTGTTGCCCCAGCCTGGCCTGGCCGAAGTCAAATGACTGAAGCAGGTAAAAGAATAGAAGAATATATATATATATATATATATATATATATATATATATATATATATATATACATATGTATGTATGTATGTATGTATGTATGCATAGATAGATAGATAGATAGATAGATAAATAGCAAGAACTGAAAGTGACATAGAGGCAAGAATGAGAGAGTAAAGCGTGAGTTATCTTCGTTTTCTCCATTGTTTCGTGTGTAATAGCAATGGCGTCTTGCATTTTTTAGTTATCATTGTTTTCGCAGTTACAAGTGGCTAAGACGTTGTTTACAAACTGAGTAATTATCCGTTGTCGTTGTTGGTGTTGATGTGGAGGTGGTCATGGTTGGGGGGGGGCAGTGAGAGGTGATACCGCCCAGTTTTGATTGTCCGTATGGGTTTGATTGAAATGGATAAGGTTCAGAGTCACTCGCAGACATTATATAGAACACGATCAAACATGCTTTTCCCAAAGCACACACACACACACACACACACACACAGAGAGAGAGAGAGAGAGAGAGAGAGAGGAACACACACACAAACATACATACACACAGGAACACACACACACACACACTAGAAACACACAAACACACACAATCTCACACAGTCCGCCGTACAAAGCAGATTTATACATAGAGAGAAACGGACAAATATACATACATATGTATATACTTTCATGTATATATATATGTGTTTGTGTGTGTGTGTGTGTGTGTGTGTGTGTGTGTGTGTGTGTAGATGTGTGGTAAGAACCTTGCTTCCCAACCACATGTTTCCGGGTTCAGTCCCACTGCATGGCACCTTGGCCAACTGTCTTTAAATATGCCCTTGGGCCGACCAAAGACTTGTGAGTGGATTTGGCAGACGGAAATGGTAAGAAACCCATCATGTATATATATATATATATATATATATATATATATATATGAGTGTTTCTGTGAGGGGAATGATTAAAAATAGATAGACAGATATATACATTCATTCATTCATACATACATACATACTTATTCACATATATATACATTGTTCATTATATCGAATGACTACAACGCAGGTGCTTGTTAAAACAAAAACAAAAACACAATACAATGATAAGATATTTATATAAGAAAATAAATCGATTACTCACTAAAGCTTCACGTTACGTATCATCACAGATTTACTTTGATAACACGTAAGATGAAACGCCTGTGAGAAGTAAATCTGTCGCTTATACACATACTCCCACCCCAATATAAGTAGATATATATATATTTATATATATATATACATATATATATATATATATATATATATATATATATACATATATATATGTAGAGGTAGTGTTCATTTATTTAATTGAAGGTATCGTGTGATGATCTCAATCACATCCGGCAACGACTAAGATTTCAGCTGTTATTCTGGAATATTACTCTTAGAAACATGGAGTTTGTATCAATGTTTTGTAAGAGAATTTCTTTCGTGGTCTTGTCTTTCATGATACGCCATATATATATATATATATATATATATATATATATATATATATATATATATATATATATATATACGTATATACATGTGTATTCTTTCGCTTATATATATGTGTGTGTATAAATATATATGCAAATATATATTTATATACTTACATAGGTGTTTATATATATATATATATATATATATATATATATATATATATATATATATATACATATGTATATATATGGATGTATGTAAATGTATATAACGTTTCATGTTTTTTACGTATATTTCTTTCTATTACTCTGTGTTGAAAAGCTTTTAAATTTTAAACTTATTCTCTGTACTCTGTAGTTTTCTATTAGAAGGTTTTAGCTATATCGAATTCCATGTCATAAATGAAATATGTGTGTGTATATTCGTATGTATATATACTTATACATACACTTACATACAAATATGTATTGAGTTTACACACACAAACACAAACACAAACTTACGCGTATAATATACATACATACACTTACGTATGTAGTTTCCCCCTTATTGTACTTGTTTCAGTAATTTACTACGGCCATGCTGGAACGCCACCTTTAGTTACACGAATGGAACCTACGACTTGTTATTTATAAGCCTAGTACTTATTCTATCGGTTGTCAAGCGATGGTTCGGTACAACAGCCACACAAACATATACATACATACATATATATATATATATATATATATATATATATATATATATATATATATAAAGGAGAATGTATGTGTGTGTGTGTGTGTGTGAATCCCTAAAACTCCAGAACTACACAACCAATTTCATTCAAATTTTACACATGCCTTACTTAGGGTCCCGGTTGT
Source organism: Octopus bimaculoides (assembly GCF_046866305.1). NCBI lineage: Eukaryota > Metazoa > Mollusca > Cephalopoda > Octopoda > Octopodidae > Octopus > Octopus bimaculoides. The sequence continues at coordinate 16,775,566 of NC_142957.1, forward strand.
GTTCTAGTCAAGAAAAATTTTTTAACTTCTTGCATAGTTCGAACCCACAGCAACATAATATCTCCTCCACTATTTAAGTATTTACGTGTCAAAAATGAACCAAAAACACTCATGTCAGATACTTTCACTTTAAAAAATGAAACTTTTCTACTATTTCAGTATCAAAACTGAAACAATCACATTTCGATACTGTACTTTTTTTGGGGGGGCGGGGGGTTAATTTACACGGTATACGAAAATACAGACATATTATCACGATAAGTTATTAAACACAGATCTACGCATACAAACCTGACGACTGACATGCGTGAAGTGTCAATACGAAATTTATTAACACACACACACACACACACACACACACACACACACACACACACACACACACACACACACACACACACACACACACATACACACGCATACACATCTACACATACATATACATACCTGACGATTTAATTTTTTTATTAACCACACAGGGTCGAAACACAGAGGGAACAACACAAGGACAGAAAAAAACACAAAATTGGAGGAAAAAGGTAAGTCCAGTCTTGCTTTTCTCTCCTTACTAACTCCCCAGGACATTCTTTTATTTCTACCAAGATCCGTCGCCCGAACACCACTTCGTATCCACTTCTTCCTCTTTTTTATGTCTTCGTTTCTCTCTTCGCATCGTTCTCTGACCGGGTGAAACCGGGCTTAGCTGCTAGTATATATATATATATATATATATATATATATATATATATATATTATCCAAGAAAGTTAGGGGTTTGTGAATCCAGCCCACCAAGGGATAGTATCGATCCTTTATACTGCCGGAGGGATACCTAATAACTATCACACTAGTGTTTTTACCAAGTGCAATAAATAGGTACGGGTAAAAGGAAATTTTACCCTTAATTTATATAGCAATAAGAATATGTCACATGTGTTTGTATATTGTTTTTGTCCTAGATGAAAAATAAACTGGTAAATTGACATTATACAATGTCTGCAAGTTGATGAGTACCACATATTCCCCTCCATTTTCTTATTGCTATATATATATATATATATATATATATATATATATTGAATTGACTATATATATATATATATACACACATACATATATAAGAAAATGGAGAAAAAATATTCCGGATACTAATTTCATTTGTATCACAAATCGAACATAGCAAAAAGATTAATACAAATAAAATTTAAATGAATATACATTAACGTAAAATAAAATACAGTATGTACAAGAAGTGGTCTACATATGTTTCAATCTGGTCACTATATGGGCAATACTTCCGAGTGTTTTTCCTCCTTTTTTTTTTCTTATATTTATAATTGTATATTTGAACTCAAATGACAAAGAACCGAACAAACCCAGCAAATGATTCTTTCCAACGCGCGAACAAGTCTGCTAATACACTGTTTCATGTTTAACGGTTCACCGCCCACCGTTATTCGTCAAATCTGCGGGTTGGCGCCTCTATTTCCTTTCTTGCTAAAAGAATTTTAAAATTCTTTCGTCAACCTTGACTCAATGCACTAAATGAAAATAACAAACTTGATTAGAACACACGAGTCTAGAGACCCCTTTGAGAAAAAAAGGGGTAAGATTTAAGGGTTTAGCACTAGTTACAGCATGAGATATCCTGTGAAATATAGTGATTCTTCCTGTAGCTGTGTTTGAGTCATTTTATCTTACTCAGTTTGACGAGAAGAGCGGAATAGAATTCGATTTTAATTTACCGAATTCCATGAACCAGCCCCCGCTCCCCCGTGGATCTCGAACCGTAATGATCAAATGTCATAAATGGGTTTTGTAAACATTGTAGTGTGTGGAAAAGACAAACTGTTTTAGGGGTTGAAGGTTCGAATATAGATCAAGAGTGAAAATAAGGTAAAGCTTGTTTTGTTTATAAGTAATAACCGAGATGCATTTTAGATGTTAGGGATTTTTTCAGATGTATTTATTAATTTCAAAGACGTACAAAATTCTAATCTCCTTCAACGTAGGAACCTCTGACATCAATGCACTTGATCTAGCACTCGAGCCACCACGGGAAGGCCCCATGGAAGTAATTTTAAGTGAACGTAATCAGGAACCCTTGTGTGTTGTGTCTCCATCTTTGCAATTTTTTCAACGCAGTTTAAGATGAAAGATTCTTGCTGTGGGGACAAGCTGTGTTGAGAGTTCAACGTCCAAATATCGGTTTGGGATGAAGATTAGGAATATCCGATATTTTGAGGTAAAAGTAGATAATTCTAGAGGGAGTTCGGTCTCAGCAGCTTGCAGTGAGGATACGAAATACCACTAAGCATTTTGCCCGGTGTGCTAACGATTCTGCCTCGTATCTCTGAAACATTGATTACAAATGTTGGCACAAGGCCATCAAGTTTGGGGAAGAGGTTAAGTCAATGAAATGACCCCAAGGCGCAACTGATGCATGTTCTATCAACCTCGAAAGGATGAAAGGCAAAGTCGACCTCGAGGGAAATTTGAACTCATAACGTAAAGACGTACGAAATGTCACTAAACATTTTGTCCGGTATGCTAAGAGTTCTGCTAGCTCACCGCCTTT
>NC_142957.1:16803141-16805641 GCF_046866305.1 Octopus bimaculoides
ATATATATATATATATATATATATATATATATATATATATATATATATATACATATATATATATATATATATATATATATATATATATATATGAGAGTAAAAAGCGCCTGTGAAAAGAAGAAAAAAAATCTGACGAAAGATAAACATGACATTGAGACACACAAAAAAATAATGATAAAGATAGGAGAACCGCGATATCACCAATGATGCAATTACGTTCGAGTAGTTATATTTTTTACATTATTTATATTATTTTCTTTTACGTTTTCCTTTCTTCTACAAACATGTTCTCTTTTTCCCCTCTTATTACTCGCTCTTGAAGTAGTAGTAGTAGTAGTAGTAGTAGTAGTAGTAGTAGTAGTAGTAGTAGTAGTTGTCGTTTTTTCTTTACCTTTGGCTCCCTTCTTGTTTCTTGTTCTCATCGCTCTTTCGATTCTTTCTTTCTTTCTTTATCCTCGTAATTGTTTTTTTCTCCTCCCGCTTCTTCTTCTTCTTCTTCTTCTTCTTCTTCTTCTTCTTCTTCTTCTTCTTCTTCTTCTTCTTCTTCTTCTTCTTCTTCTTCTTCTTCTTCTCGTCCTTTTTCTTGTTCCTTTTCCTGTCATATAATAATAATAATAATAATAATAATAATAATAATAATAATTATTATTATTATTATTATTATTATTATTATTATCGTTGTTGTCATTGTTATCGTCATCATTATCATCATCATCATCATCACCGGCGTTGCTATTAGTAGTCGCTCTTTGATATTGTACTCAATGTCTTGGGCCTTTCTGGCCAATAAGAGAAACCATCATCATCATCATCATCATCATCATCATCATCATCATCATCACCAACATCGCAGTCGTCATCGTCGCCACCGCCATCGCAATTCCCCTCCTCCTCCTCCTCCTCCTCCACCACCATCTATTCACCTCCCCCTTCCACCCCACGGTCACGATCACCTTAATCATGTTGATGATGATGATGATGATGATGATGATTATCATCACCACAATCATCATTATCATCATGAATAGATGCAGTAGCGGTCGTAGAAGAAATTACGAAATAATTTTTGCTACTACTACTACTACTACTACTACTACTACTACTACTACTACTACTACTACTACTAGATGCAAGCCTAGTAGAGAGAGGTGAGAAATGAACAGAAGTGTGTGAAAGAGGGGGATGTTAGAACAGCAGAAGTGGTTGCGAAAATTTGGGATTTTTAGGATAAAAACTATTGTTTGTCCTTCTATTCTAAAGCGGTGTATTTATGGTTGGTGTGGCAACTGTGGACAGAAATATTTATGAAGATTCCATCATGCGTGAAATTTGTACAAAGGTTGTTCGAAGGGTGTGCAGTGATAAACAGAAGGAAAGACGCGTTGGTGACAGCAGGGATATGGTTGAGCTCATTACCTGCAATACAAGATTACCTGAGTCTCGGGTTGACCTGTGACGAAAGTTAAATCTACTGTTATGATCCAGAAACCAAGAGACAGCGTGCCCAGGGGAAGCATCCGCTCGCTTCACCAGCCCCAAGAATGTCAGGTGAGCATCTCCACGAGGAAGAACACGTTGATTCACTGTTTCGACAGCAAGGGCGCCATCTGCATCGACGAGATACCCTCTGACCAGATGGTCAACAAAGAGTGCTTTATGGAGATCTCAAAGGTGTTGAGAAAGAGATTTATTAGCAAAGAGCCAAAGCATCTGCACCAGAACAAGGCACTAGTTTATAATTTCATCCTGGTAACCGATTGCTTGACAGGAATGGGCATCAAAACTGTCGTTCACCCTCTCTACAGTCCAGTACTTACTCCTTTTGACTTTTGGCTGCTCCTTAGACTGAAGGAGAACTTCAAGGGCAATCGTTTTGAAGACCTTCAGGGACAATCGTTTGAGATGAAGGAGGCAGTGACAAGGGTCATGGACGCTTTCACTTTGTAGGAATTCCAAGAAGTTTTCATGAAGTGGCTGGAGTGCTAGCAAGTCCATTGGGGAAATCTTGAGTATCTTCTTTTTAGACAGCAAGGGTATCGTCTAATTCCACTAGGTTCCCTCTGGCCAGACGGTCAACAAAGTACTTTATGAAGGGTTTGGGGGAGTTTAGGAAAAGATTTCGTTGCAAAAGCCTAGAACACATCCACTTGAGCTGGTAGCACCTGCACCAGGGCATTGCACCAGTCCTCAATTCCATCCTGGTAACCAATTGTTTGACAGAGACGAGCACCAAAACTGTCCCCCCCCTCTCTCTCTCTCTCTCTCTCCCCCTGTCTCTCTGTCTCTGTCTCTGTCTCTCTCTGTCTCTCTCTCTCTCTCTCTCTCTCTCTCTCTCTCTCTCTCTCTCTCTCTCTCTCCAGTCTTGAGCGTACTTTCTGTGAGTTTTGGTTGTTCCCTAAGCCGAAGCAGAAAAACAGGAGAAATCGTTTTGAAAGAAGTTATGGAGAAGGTCCTGGATACCTTCTCTTCGGAGGACGTCCCTGGGGGCCTTCAAGACGTG
>NC_142957.1:16810641-16813141 GCF_046866305.1 Octopus bimaculoides
ATAAATAAAAGTATGGGTGTATATATGTATTTTTGTTTCTCCTCTGTAGATAATTGAAAATTGTTATTATGTTTTGCACATTTGTCTCTTTACGCTTACACATACGTATGCATGTGTCTACATATGGTGCCTATACCTAAACCAAATTTGTAAAAAAAATTATAGAGAAATTTATATTTTTCTCCATTGAACCAGCCCGCATCCGACTACCGCTTCTTCATTTAAACATAATCATGTGTATATGACTACATGAACATGTATGCTTTTTACTTGTGCGCGTGTCTACACATATATGAACATTTGTGTGTGCATATATCTATATCTATATCTACCTATCTATCTATCTGCTATGTATGTTTACATACATACATACATATATACTTACATACATGCATACATACATATACACATGCATATATATATATATATATATATATATATATATATATATATATATATATATATATACATATATATATATTTGCATATATGTATATATATATATATATATATGCATTTATCTATATATATATATATATATATATATATATATATATATATATATATATATATACATATATACACACACATATGCATATATATTTATATCTGCACGTATACATATATGTACATATACGTATATATACATTGGGACACACACACACACACACACACATACAAACACACCTACTTTAACCCCTGAAGATTGTTCCCTACACCCATATTACAATTATCATGTCAGTTTTCGCTCTAGCTTCCTCAAAACCAAAAAGGATAAGAATTACCGTTTCTGCAGAGGAAACATCCTCACCCCTTACATTTTGTATACAATGAAACAACAGTGTCCCCTTTTAAAGATGCAAATAAATATGAAGCCACCCTCTCCCCTATTCTTCCTCACACACACAAAAAAAAGGTGCCCCTAAAGTTATATAAAATAACGAAAGCAAAAAGGTATAATCCAAGATAAATGGAAATATTAAAGTAAAAAGTAAATTTGAGTGGGCAGGAATAGTGAAATAAGGGAAATGTGCGGATATAGACGTATATAAAATGTATTTATAGGCATCGATGTTCCTTGTGTGTGTGTGTGTATGTGTGTATGTGTGTATGCGTGTGTGTGTGTGTGTGTGTGTGTGTGTGTGTGTGTGTATGTTTGTATAGTTAAATATGTTTTTATTTATACGCGTGTCAATACATATGTATGAATGTGTTTGTGTGTATGTATGTATGCGTGTATATATATATATATTGAAATTTATATGTGCGTGTACATGTGTGTGTGTTTGTTTCTGTGTCTGTTTCTGCCTATCTATCTATCTATATATCTATCTATCTATCTATCTATCTATCTATCTATCTATCTATCTATCTATAGGTCAGTTGTTTGACCTTAACTAGTTGAGTATGTCCCTTGGTGGCTGACGATATGTGCATCTCTGATCATGAGCAGAAGTAGTGGGGGAGCATCATAGCCATGTGTTGAGAGGAATTCTTTGGAGTTTGAATAATTCACCTCTGGAAACATTGGCTGTTTCGTTCAACATCCTTAAACAACCCTCATTCAGGGACCTTTTGAGCGGAATGGTCTACTCGACCTGAATAAAATTCTAACTAGGCCCCACCTGCAAAGTCGTGCGCTGTTTATCTTGATATGAGATCACCATGTTGCGCAAATATGGTTGTGATGCATGTACCTGGTGTACCCTTATCAGACGGGGTTTCGTATATTTTACCCCTGTGTCACTTTGATGGCATGAACTGCTCTCTCACTCAATAATAATAATAATAATAATAATAATAATAATAATAATAATAATGATAATAATAATAAGAAGAAGAAGAAGAAGAAAAAGAAGAAGAAATAGAAGAAATAGTAGTAGTAGTAGTAGTAGTAGTAGTAGTAGTAGTAGTAGTAGTAGTAGTAGTAGAAGAAATAGAAGAAGAAGAAGAAGAAGAAGAAGAAGAAGAAGAAGAAGAAGAAGAAGAAGATGGTGATGATGAACTATAGAAAGAAACAAATAAGTGTTAACGTAAATTAAAACAAAGACAAAAGGCAAGAAACAAAAAGCAAAAGAACTAGATCCGACATAAGCTGCCACAGCATTGCAGAAATAGCATTTTCCATCGCCGCGGTTGATTTTGTGCTAGTATGACCTTTTCAAACGTATCCAACGGTCATTTCCTGTTATCAGTCTTGCTACTGGCTGTCTATCTGTCAGTTATTCCATTATGAAAGCTAGAAAAACGAAGAAAAACAACTATCAAACCAACAAACAAACAAAATGCATAAACAAAGAGTTAGAAATAGGTTAAGGTTCGCCCCCTTACCCACCCCTGGCCCCAAAATCTGATCTTCAAGTAAAAGAACGTTTTTTGTCCATTGTTTTTTTTTGTTGTTGTTTACACTAGAATTTATTTTATATTATTTTATTCATTTTTTCTTAATTTTGTTTATAGATGAAAAGTTAGTTTCGTTATTTCTGCTGTTGTTATTGTT
>NC_142957.1:16815641-16820641 GCF_046866305.1 Octopus bimaculoides
CAACGCCCTCCACGCCAACATCGCTACCAACACGAGTACCACGTGTAACCAGCTCCAGCACATTCAAAACAACTAAAATAACCATCAACGTATCATTTTGTACAACAAAAGTCTACACTTTCTTCACCATTGCTGTTGCTAAAAAAAAAAAAAGCTAAGAAAAAACTGCGCTCAAATTGGTTGTGTGCTTTCTCAAGACAAATAACAGAAAATGACAGAGAGTGACTGAAGATTATATGAACGTATTTTCACCTGAAAATTACATACGGAATTTTATTATTATTATTTTTATTACTATTAATAATAATAATAATAATAATAATAATAATAACTTTTCATCAACATCATAACCGTTACCATCATCATCATCATCGTCATCATTATTCTTATTGCAAATTCTTTCATTTCACTTAATTCAATCCGTCGCCATTCTGTTTATTTTTTAAAATTTTTATCTAGCTAAATATTTTAATTAACTTTTTTTTTTAAATTCTCTATTTTTTAAAAAAATTTTATATATTATTATTTTATTTTCAACATTTCTCATATCATATATATACATACACACATACATAAAATAACATACATACATATATATATATATACATATATATACACACAGTGGATAATATATTCTGTTATGTGTTGTTTTGTTTCCAGTAAAATATATTTCCTTTTATTCCTTTAGAAAATATCATTTTCAAAAAATAAATTATTATTTTTTTTTTTTGTAATTTTAAATATATATATTTTCTTTTAATGTGTTGTCTGCAATTAGTTTCTCATTTATTTTATTTAATACCTTCTTCTTGTTCTTGTTCTTCTTCTTCTTCTTCATATTATTATTATTATTATTATTATTATTATTATTATTATTAATTATATTTATTAATTTCTTTCGTAATTTACCTTATTATTAATCGAGATTAATTCGCCAAAATATTTAAACTCTCTCTCTCCCTCTCTTTTAATTTTTTAAAATAGTCATCCCGTCTCATTTCCTCCAAAATTTCTTCAAATGCTTTTGGAATTTTCTTCATTTCTCAAATTCTATTCTACTCTTCAATATTCTTCAAAATTTCTTTCAACTTTCTTCAGTTCTTCTTTGGCAATTTTGAGTAATTACCAAAATTTCTTCCCTTTCATTCAAATTTCTATCTTTTATTTTTTACTTCTTTCAATCGCTGGATTGCATCGCCGAACAACTTGACCCAGAATTTAATTAAATTAAAAAAGATGTGGTACATATTCTATCAGTCCATTTTGCCGAACCGCTATCTTAGGGTGAACAGAAACAACGTAGCAACATTTAATCTAGCGAGAGTGTGTTGGGGGTGGGGGTATAGAGAAGGATAAAGGGGGAAAGTGAGAGTTAGAAAGAGAGATTGCTACAGGAAGTTATCAGTACGTATCTATGTGAGCGTGCGTATGTGTGCATGAGCGTGAGCGTGTGTGTGTGTGTGAGTGTGTGCATGCCTGTGACTCTGTATATATATATATATATATATATATATATATATATATACATATATATATTTATGCACACATATATACACATATGCACATATATATACTTATATATATTTATATATATGTATAAACATGAATTAATATACATTTATATTATATAAATATGTATATACATACATCCATATACATATATATAACATTAGGCATGTTTCTGTATCTATGTATACACTTCAGAAAATCTGTCTCAAGCGATTGTTGCCATATTTCAATCACATACAGTCATACATACATGAGTATGTGTATATATATATATATATATATATATATATATATATATATATATATATATATATATATATATATTTACATATATATATATATGTATATATATTCTACATTCATAAGATATTGTCGCAAAAAGCGCGCGTCAGTGTAATTACATGTTTACACCTCTTTGTACGTGTCTCGAGGCTTCGGTAACTTAAGCAGTGTCTATGAGAATATACGTATATATTTGTGAATATAAGTGTGTGTGTGTGTGTGTGTGTGTGTGTGTGTGTGTGTGTGTGTGTCTGTGTCTGTGTCTGTGTGTGTGAATGCGTATATACGTTAGTGTATAAGTTTCATATGCGTACAAGCATGTTTGACAATATGCGGAACGATGGCGTATTTGGCATTCGGCGCGTTGTAGACGAACGCGCTGATATGACAGGCCGCTCTAATTATGTAATTATATGAACTTCTTCGGATTTCGAACTTCATACAGTCAGTCTCTCTATCAGTGAATGTAAATATGTGTGTGTATATATATATATATATATATATATATATATATGACTGTGTCTCTATATCCACACACACACAAATATGCATGAGTACATGTAATTATATAAAAACATACACCCTAATATGTGTATCTGCGTATGTATATATATATATATAAGTATATATCAATAACCATATATATATATATATATATATATGTGTATATATCAATAACCATATATATATATATATATATATATATATATATATATATATATATATATATATATATATATATATATAGACATATAAATATGTATGTATATGTGTAATGAGGTATATATATATATTCGTACACTGACAGATATATACAAATATAATGTACGCACACATGTATATATGTATAAATGCAAACATGTGTACAGATATGTACACATACGTACAGATATGTACATATATACAGATGTACATAAATTTACATCTATTTCTTATTATTGATACGTAAATATGTATATATATATATATATACATATATATATATATATATATATATATATATGCACACAGACACAATTCACACACATACATACACATATATATACACACACGCACACACTGATAAATACGTAATCAATAGTCTACCATTAGACTTCCTTCCCCGCCGACCACTGTCAACTGAATCAAAAGTTCAATCGGCGTTAATGGGTAAAATGTAAAACGACAGTTTCCAATACAAATGGCGACAAATTTCACGTTCATCTTGCTTTTGAACAACATGGAGGAATACATACGTACATACATGCGTGCATGCACGCTTGTATGCATGCGTTCATAGATACATACATTCATATATACGTACGTACATATATAAAATTACATATTTAGATACATATATATATATACATATAGACGCAGGTGTGTGTGTGTGTGTGTGTGTGTGTGTGTGTGTGTGTGAGCATCAATTTTTTAGTGTGATCTTGTATGTATATATGTGTCGAAAAGTGTGTATCCATCCGTGTTTGTTTGGATGTATATATATATATATATGCACTCATAGAGACGGACAGACGTACAGATATCAAGATACAAATAGACTTGCTATTATTTGTAACAGAATATAAGTATATGTATAATATTTCTAGAACATATTCTAAAATTATACAGACATATTTATATACATATAAACACATATACAGAACACATAGCCATCCGTCTATCTATCTATCTATCTATCTATCTATCTATCTATCTATCTATCTGTCTGTCTATCTATCTATCAATGACCGTTGCCACCAACACTGCTTCCACCACCACCACCACCACCACCACCACCACCACCACCACCATATAGTCGGTTAGATATTTAAGCGAAGGACTATCAATGAAGAAATGAAACTGTGCGTGTGTTGTAATTTATTGTTGGCGTTAAAGACTCTCCTAAGATACAAAGTTTGTTTCAACACACGAATTCACCACAAGAATCTTGCAAACCAAATACATAAACGAAGAGTCTTCATTTTTTTTTTTTATATTTGTTCTTATAACATCTTTCCTGATTAATGTTTTTAATTTATTAATGAATTTAAATGTCATACCTGCTAATTTTCTTCAATTTATCTTTCTATTTTGTCCAGAATATTCTTCCATTGACACCGTAAATTACTCCTTTATCCTTGTCATCCAAAACTTCTCCAAATTTTCATGCTGCAATATTTTGCAAGATTAATATTTTTTTGCAGTGAATTTGAAAAAAAAAAACAAACAAATATTCATTAAAATGAAATTCATTCAAAATTAATCAAATTTCTTTCACCAATTTTTACAACTCTTTTTGAGAATTTTCGTTTAATGTATGAGTTTCGAAAGGATTATTTCGGATTTCTTAATATTCTATCGGTTTATCTGCTGATTCATACAGTCATCTAATTGCAGTCATGCTGGGATTACCGCCTCGAAAGATTTCAGGCGAACAAATCGACCCCAGGACAATATTTTATGTCTAATTTTTATTCTACCAGTCTCTTTTGCGGAACTATTAACGGGAACGTAAACAAACGAACAGCAACTGTCAAGTGCAATGGGGACGAACACATGCAATGATGTTGTTGGCATTCCGTCGCTTACGACGTCGAGGGTTCCAGTTGATCCGATCAACGGAACAGCCTGCAAGTGGCTGAGCACTCCACAGACACGTGTACCCTTAACGTAGTTCTCGGGGATATTCAGCGTGACACAGAGTGTGACAAGGCTGACCCTTTGAATTACAGGCACAACAGAAACAGGAAGTAAGACACTCACAACGCCCGGTCTGGGAATCGAAACCGCGGTCCTATGACCGCGAGTTCGCTGTCCTAACCACTGGGCCATTGCACCTCCACTATGTATATGTATAAAAAAAAAAAGAAAAAAGAATATATAGTAATATCTAATTAGCATAGGTTGATAAGTTAAATTAAATCACAACCTCAATATCTTATTACAGATTAGTTCATTATAAGATTTTGTTTGTATTTTACTTCTATTTTTTAAATTTTATTTATTAATTCATTAATGAGCTCATCCCTAATCGTCGATTCAAGTTCAAATCATGCCAGTTCTATTCCGGCTTACTTATATTATGTCCATTGGTTCTTCTGATTATTTTAATTTATTATTTTTCTTCCTTATATATTAAATTATATATATATATATAGGTTACGAGCGATAGTGGTGTCACTTAGACCCAGAGATTTCAGGTAATGCTGAGTTCAAGGTCACAGCATAGT
>NC_142957.1:16825641-16838141 GCF_046866305.1 Octopus bimaculoides
TTTTTTCTTGTGGTCTAACTTATTTTCGCTTCATTTTTCTTTGTCTTTTGTTTCCGTTTTTTTGCCTCGTTTGTTTTAGGGGATTCTTGTGGCTTCAGCGATGTGGTGTAGTGTGGTATGGTGAGATGATGTTGGTTGTTAAGGTGGTAGTAGCTCTTATTAATTAAACTTATCGGTCCCAGTGGTTAATCTCGTTGTTGTGGCTGTGGCTGAGGTTGTGGTTGTGGTTACGATAATATTGTGTGCTGTTTGTTGTTGCTGTACATCTTATTACCGTAGTATCTTTGTGGTTAATACGGTTCTTGCTGTGGTGGTGGTGGTTGTGGTGATGGTAGTAGTGGTGGTGGTGGTGGTGGTGGTATTAGTGATGGTGGTAGTTCCAGCATGGCCGCAGTCCAATCACTGAAACAAATAAAAGATAAAAGATATTTATCTATCTTTGTATATTTATATGTGTTTCCACGTGGCTCTGAGCGGCTGTATAAAAGTGTATGTGTATGTGTTTGTAAATGAATATGTGTATATATATATGTGTGTGTGTGTGTGTGTGTGTGTGTGTCGGTGTGTATCAGGGATTCGGAGCACATTTGTGTGTTGTGTGTATGTCTATTATTTTGTACTTCGTATGTTGTTTACATAGCATTATTGTTATGTATGTATATATGTATAGCCGTGTGTATCCATACCCGTATGTTTGTGCGTATACTTCTATGTGTATATATATATATGTATGTCCACAAATGTGTGTGTAATTATGTATCGCCACGATCTTTCGAATTATAGCATTTTGTATGTAATAACTAAGAACATGGTGATTATGGGCCAATTCTTTAAAAAAAATTGAGGAGTTGGGTGGAGAAATAAATATATATTAGCAACGCATAATAAGCGGTAGGAATGGCGGAACGGAGGAGGGAGAAGATGAGTGGGTATATTTTTTTTATAATTAGCTTTATTTATATATATTTTTTGTTCTTTCGTTGGTAGGGAATGTTTATTAAAAAATATCTGTTGAAGGGGAAACGATCGATTTAGTTATAGCCCCAACAAACCCCAACCTACGAGAAAAAATAAAAAGATGTCTTTTTTTAATCGAGTATTTTGCTATTGTGGAGGCGCAATGGCCCAGTGGTTAGGGCAGCGAACTCACGGTCATAGGATCGCGGTTTCGATCTCCAAACCGGACGTTGTGAGTGTTTATTGAGCGAAAGCACCTAAAAAGCTCCACGAGGCTCCGGCAGAGGATGGTAGCGAACCCTGCTATACTCTTTCACCACAACTTTTTCTCACTCTTTCTTCCTGTTTCTGTTGTGCCTCTAATTCAAAGGGTCGGCCTTGTCACACTCTGTGTCACGCTGACCCGAGACACGTATACCCGAGAACTACGTTAAGGGTACACGTGTCTGTGGAGTGCTCAGCCACTTGCACGTTAATTCACAAGCAGGCTGTTCCGTTGATCGGATCAACTGGAACCCTCAACGTCGTAAGCGACGGAGTGCCAACAACATTAGACCTTTAACTCAATTTCTTTTTTCATTTGTATGTTATCTGTTCAAACAATATATTCGTGTATAAAATTTTATACTATATATGCTATATATTTCTTATTCTTTTATTTATTATTTCTTCTTGCGTTACTTTTCTTACGTTATATCTTCTTATTCCTTATGTTTGGCGGATTATGGTGTATATCTTATTCATTGAGGGGGTGTGATATGTTGAGTCGTTAACCCAGTCTTTTTATTCTTTAACTAATATTTTACTCTTTTCTCACTTATTCTGAGCACTTCTCCTTGCAGCCCTTTATAAAATCTATTGGTTTCCTAATAAGAAACCATTAATATTATATATATATATATATATATGTATGTATGTATGTATGTATGTATAGTGATGAAATAAATGCATGTGTCTCTTGCGTCTGTATACACGTGTGTGTGTGTGTGTGTGTGTGTGTGTGTGTGTGTGTGCGTTTTCGTGTATATGTGTATGTAGGAGGCGTGTGTATATGTTTGTTTACACGACGCGAATTGTTAGGTGTTGTGGTGGTGGTGGTGGTGGTGAAAACACAAGTGATTCTAAGTGAGTGGCGGCATGGAATTGTGAGGTGTGGGTGGGAGTGTGGAGCAGGGGTAGGGTGGGGGTGGGGTGTGGGTGTTGGCCTACCGAAGACAAATTAGTTTTTAATGAAACGATTTAAAGATAAAGATAGATAAGAATAAAGAATAAAGAGGAAAAAAAAACCGGAAAAATAATAATAAAAATAATAAAGACAATAATAAAGATGATGATGATGATGATGATGATGATGATGTGAAGAAAAATAATGATATCTATAATAATAATAATAATAATAATAATAATAATAATAATAATGATGATAAAAGACTTGTCGAAAATGGCAGAAAACATTTTGACGGTCCAAATTGGAAGACTCTATCCGCTTCACCTTCCTGCTATTTGAGATCTTTTGCCGTTCTCTATCGTTTCATATTTCGGCAATGAAATCGCTCACATAAGAGTGCGTGGGGGTGTAGGAAGAGGAATGGAAGAGAAAGGATAAAGAGAGAGGAAAAAGAGAGAGAGAGAGAGAGAGAGAGAGAGAGAGAGGCTGGTAGGGGTGGTTGTTGTGATGATGCTGATACAGAAATATGTATTATTTATTATGATGTGGGTGAGGGTTTGATGGGTGACGGTGAAGGCAGAGATATTGATGTGTGATTAAGAATAAGTTTGCTCTGCGGAATCATGTGGTCCGGGTTTCGAATCGTGCAAATGCGCGACATCCTGGGAAGAACGTTTCAATCACAGACCTGATTGGATGGAATGCGTGAGAGATCGATGTTCGATGAGTCGAAACAACTGTAAGGATTAATAAACATTCTCGCATCTTCCATCTTCCGTCTCTCTTTCTCTCTCTCTCTCTCTCTCTCTCTCATTATTGATATTCGGTTGTCAAACGATGGTGGGACGAGAGAACAAACACTGACATAGACACACACATAATACGTACATACATACATACATACATACATACATACATACATACATGCATATATATATATATATATATATATATATATATATATATATATATATATATATATATATATATATCAATAAATAAATGCGCCCTTTTAAAACCTAGCCAGGCTTTAAAAGGCCCGGTTTCCCGGTTTCAATGGCGTATGCGTACCCCGCCAGTCCATCGCAGCGTTACTCATTTTTGCCAGCTGAATGAACTGGAGCAACGTGAAATGAAGTGTCTTGCTCAAGAACACAACGCGTCGCCCCGGTCCAGGAATCGAAACCACAATCTTACGATCATGGGAGATTAAAATTAGATGGGGAGTAGGGGGAGGAGAGGGGAGAGGAAGGGGAAAGCCGGATAACATCGAGATTGATATGAAAATGTTAATCATAACGATTGGTGGGGGGAAGTACGGGGTGGGGGAGCTGGGTAGAGATGTGTAGAAGGTGGGCGGTGGTGGTCGTCGTGGTGGTACTCGATTTCGAACTGATGATGATGATGGTGATGACAGCGATGACGGAAAAGAGTCATGGCGATCATTTAGGATAATAGCAGGTGATGGAGGTTGTGCTACTGCTAATAACTATGATGGTTATGATGGTGATGATGATGATAATGATGATTATGACGAAGATAGTTGTGGTGGTGGTGATAATGATGAAGAAGATAATTACGATGAAGGTGCCACGCAGTGGGACTGAACCCGGAACCATGTGGTTGGGAAGCAAGCTTCTTACCACACATCCCCTCCTGTGTCTATATATACAAATATAATGTATATATGTACATCTATATACATATATACAACGGGCTTCTTTTAGTTTCCGTCAGCCAAATCCACTCACAAGGCTTTGGTCGGCCCGAGGCTCTAGTAGAAGATATATGACCAAGGTGCCACGCAGTGGGACTGAACCCGGAACCATGTGGTT
Source organism: Octopus bimaculoides (assembly GCF_046866305.1). NCBI lineage: Eukaryota > Metazoa > Mollusca > Cephalopoda > Octopoda > Octopodidae > Octopus > Octopus bimaculoides. The sequence goes on from NC_142957.1 coordinate 16,829,602, forward strand.
GGGAAGCAAGCTTCTTACCACACAGCCACTCCTGCGCCTATTTAATTTTTAAACGCAATCTTTTCCCATGACTCATCAATCGTATCTATCACGTATCATTTCTATAAAATTTATGGAACATCTCAACTTTCAACTTTATTCATTCCATATTGCAACGAAACCTTTTCAAAATTTGACATTTCAATGTATTTTATTGCAACGAAACTTTTTTTTTCTGTTGCTTGGGCATTCTCTGTCTTTGCAATTTTCATTCTATTTACATTTTGGATTCCATTGAAAATGTTGAAACTGATATGGTGTTCAAATAAATTTAATTAACTACAATTCGTTCGTAAACCCGGGTTCATTTCCAACCTGCAATACAACTGTCTAATAGATCTGCTTGTGTGCAGTAAACCTCTTTTTATCCTATATTATTTCGTTTGTCCTTTCTTTTACTTGTTTCACCCCATTTGACTACGGCCATACCGGAGTACAGACTTTTAGTGGAACAAATCGACCTCAGGACTTATTCTTTGCAAGCCTAGTACTTATTCTATCGGTAGCTTTTGCAGAACCGGTAAGTTACGCGGGCGTAAACACACCAAGATCGGTTGTCAAGCGATGTTGCGCGGACAAACACAGACACACAAACATATACATACATACATACATACATATATACATGCATAATGCATATATATATATATATATATATATATATATATATAGGCGTAGGAGTGGCTGTGTGGTAAGTAGCTTGCTTACCAACCACATGGTTCCGGGCACGTTGGGCAAGTGTTTTCTACTATAGCCTCAGACCGACCAAAGCCTTGTGAGTAGATTTGGTAGACGGAAACTGAAAGAAGCCCGTCGTATATATATATATATATATATATATATATATATATATATATATATATATATATATATATATAGGGTCCTAAAGTATGAAAGCCCTAGGGACTATAAATAATAAAAAAACAAAACATTGTGAACAAATACATCTTCCCTTCCTAGCCACCCCATTTACCTTTTTAATTATAAACCTCGAGCAACCACACACACACACACACTTATACACACCCACAAACACACATGCGTACCCACAAATGCACACGCATATGCACACGCACACTTATACGGCCAAGATGGAAACCGAAAGAATCACGGGCAAGACAAATACGGAGTTAATTAATGATGAAGTGACGCGAGTGTTAATTAAGGTTTCACCACAACTCCGCCCACTCTCATTAAATGCTCATTATAATACAATACAGCCCCACCCCTGCCTTATTAAATGCTCTTTAAAATCTAATCTCAAAGTCGTTCTGGATTTATTTGCTATTTTGTTATATTCTCTAGGGTTCGCCCACTTAATTGTTGATAATTAAGAAGAGAAAGAAACACACACACACATACATACATACACATACACACAGACACACACAATAACACAAGTACGCATACATATGCGCGCGCATGCACTATAATGGACGGAAGGACAGATAAAGGGAAGCGTCGGAAGGAAGAGAATTGCAGTGAGATTTAGGTTATGTGGCGCGCTTCCATGTATGTGGAGAGAAGTGGTTAGATGTATATGTCTAAATCATTTAAGGCGATGCCCCAGCTTGGTCGCAGCTCTCTGACTGAAACAAATAAAATATGAGACACGCACTTTTATCCTTTTACCTGTTTCAGTCATTTGACTGCGGCCATGCGGGAGCATCACCTCTATTCGAGCAAATCGATTCCAGCAAACGGAAGAATATCGATTTAAATTTTCTTTCTATTTGAAAATTGGTTATGAAACACGTGTAGTCGTTTTATTATCTTTAGCTTATGATATTTACTTTGTATTATATTATACTTCTTAATTGTGCTTTTACTTATAAATTTTTCTATATGTGACAGTGGATTTTCATCGATGAATTCATGAACCTTGGTTCTTTTCCCTAAAAATATATATATATATATATATATATATATATATATATATATATATATATATATATATATATATATATACGCACACACACATATATGTATATATATATATATATATGTGTATCGGTTAGAGAAAAATCTGCAATGTAGAACTGAAAAATAGGAAGATCTTGTTGAATGGAAATTCGTTAGAGAAAACTATAAAAACACTTAAAAATTATACATATACACCCACATACATACATACATACATACACACAGGATGCAATCACACATAAATACAAAGATTCCGACATACATACATACATACATACATATATACATACATACATATATATATATATATATATATATATATATATATATATATATATATATATGCAAGCAGATAATGCAATATATATTTATGTGCAAGCGATTATATATGCCATTATATAACGATGACACAAACACGTATGCACAAGTGTATGTACGTGTATCGATGCATACATACGTGCATATACATAGGGTCATGTCATATATTCCTTGGCGATTGTATGTATGCATCTGTATTACACCTACACATGCACATGCAAAATACTTACATACAAATATAAATAGATACATACACATATACCTATTCAGATGTATACATGTATATATATATATATATATATATATATATATATATATATATATATATATATATAAATATACATATTTATACATATATGCATATAATAGTCATATATGTTGATATCTATATACTTATTTGAATATATATATGTATATATATATATATATATATATCTATATATATATATATATATATATATATATATATATAAATATACATATTTATACATATATGCATATAATAGTCATATATGTTGATATCTATATACTTATTTGAATATATATATGTATATATATATATATATATATATATATATATATATATATATATATATATATATATAAATATACATATTTATACATATATGCATATAATAGTCATATATGTTGATATCTATATACTTATTTGCATATATATATGTATATATATACATATATATATATATATATATATATATATATATATATATATATATATATATATATATATATATATATATATATATATATACGAACAATGTACAGATTCAAATGCAGTGGTATATATATATATATACAGGTAATGAAACGCTTATATCTTGCGAGGATGTGTGTGCATGTATACTGGTGAGTATGTGTGTGTATGTATCCGTATGTATGTATGTATGTGTGTGCGGATACGTGCATGCCACATACGCATAGGGATGTATACATACAGGCATATACTATCATATATACATACATACATACAGAGGAGATCAACATTGTAATCACACATGCATCTGTGTGAGTGTGCCTGCGTGTTTCGTGTAAGATTAACACCCATATACATACAACAGCAGAGACGCTATATCGTGAAAGAGTATATATTTTATACGCGTTTGTATATACATATGCGTGTGTATGCCTGTGTATGAATATCAGGGTGTGGGAGATTTGTGTGTAAGAATACGAATAGATGTAACATTCCCATGATACATACACCCATCCTTTGTGATTCTATGCCTTCATATATGTGTGTGTCTCAGTGTGTGTATATGTATATATATGTGTATATATATATATATATATATATATATATATATATATATATATATATATATATATATATATACGTGTTATATATATTTTTAGGTAGAAGCATGCCGAAGTTTACACAGGAATCCAAATATTCTTATCTATATATACATGACTATATTACATGACTACATATTACGTGTGTATATGTATGTATATATATGTATATATATATATATATATATATATATATATATATATATATATATATATATAAATATGTGCGTATACATATATTTACGCATGTTTATTAACATGTGTGTATATATATATGTATATATATATATATATATATATATATATATATATATATATGTAGATACGTATAACACGTATATTTACACTCGTACATATACGTAATATAAATATAAATATATATATGAATATATAACTCTACATAAAGGCATATATATATATATATATATATATATATATATATATATATATACATATACGCGAGGACATACCAGCATGTACACACCTATATGCCACGTATCTCCCCGAAAATAATCAACTAATAATAATAATAATAATAATAATAATAATAATAATAATGATAGTAATAATGATAATGATAATAATAATAATGATAGTAATAATAATCATGATGATAATAATAATATTAATAATAATAATTATTATAATAATAAATAATGTCACTATAGCAAAACAGAAAAACGAAAAAAAATTTACATATATACGCACATATAAACATACATACACATACATATATGCACATATATATATATATATATATATATATATATATATATATATATATATATATATATATATATATATATATATATATACATATATATATGCGTGTGTATATAGATATATATATATATGTGACAACTTCTCATGTAAAAGATGAACTTGTACAGCACAATGTCAACTTTCCGCTCAGAGAGGAAGAGATTTTTGAATAGGAAGATAACCAAAATGGCCGCTATGAAAGGAAACCATCTTCTGTGAAACGGAATACATCGCCATTGTCAGAATGAAATTGTCTTCCACGGTTACCGCTCTTTGCCTACGGGCTGGTCTTTTGTAAATGGATCACGACATATATATGTGTGTTGTATTATACGTGGAGATGTTAAAAATGTGTACTTATGTACTCACGTTTATCTCTCTCGCCCTCGCTCACTCTCTCTCTTTTTCTCTTTATATACCTATATATATATATATATACATATATGTGAATATATGATGACAAAGACATTTGCTTAAATCTTTCTACTACAGTATCTAGCTTATACATGTGTGTGTGTGTGTGTGTGTGTGTGTGTGTGTGTGTGTGCGTTTGCATGTGTGTGTGTATGTATCTATATATATATTTTTTGTGTACATATATGAGAAGATATATGAATATACATGTCTCTATAATTGTATATGTCAATGTATGTGTATGTATATATTTTATGTGTGTTACTGTAAATATCTGTTTTTATGTATTTATAACAGTTATTCGTATGTATTTTTTAGTGTGTAACATATAACTATATATACGTACACACACACACACATACACACACATAGATATAAAGATATGAATGCGTATAAATATAATCATCTGTGTATCTATCTCTCTCTCTCTATATATATATATATATATATATATATATATATATATATACTTGCATGTCAATTCATGTTTATGAGACATCGATATATATCATTAAATCCATATATTCGTCGATGCACTTATACATACATTAACACAGGCATACGAATATACATGCTTCTGTCTGTGTGTATGAATGCGCGTCCATCATCAATCTATCAATGATACACCTAACACATACTTGATCATACATGCATACATATGTATATGTACATATATATATATGTATATATATATATATATATATATATATATATATATATATATATATATATATATGCGCTCTTGCATATCCCTATGTGTACCATTATGTTTATATATCTTTGTAAGTAAGAAAGGAGGTATTCAGGTTACAGCATATAGTTAAAACAAGTTAATATTGATAATAATGATGATGATGATGATGATGATAATAATAATAATAATAATAATAATAATAATAATAATAATAATAATGATGGTAATAATAATGATATATATATTCTTGCACCCTTACATTTATAGAATCAATAACACACAGACATGTATATATATATATATATATATATATATATATATGCATAGAGATGGATATATAATGCTACATATAGATTTACGGGTATAGCTTAGTATATTTGTATGTATATATAATTATATACTCAATTTGTACATTATATTTATTTCACTCTAGTTATACAATGCCTGTTTCTTTCTCAAACATCACACACGCACTCACGCACCCGTATATATTCAAGTATATATGCTTACGTCTGTAGATATACCCCGGTATTTGCATTCATCCATAGATAATTATATGAATACAGAAATGCTTGTATTTATATCTATATGACTATTTCTCCCTTCTCGCTCTCTTTGCTTCCACTGTCTCTCTCTCTTTCTCCCCCTCTCTCTCTCTCTCTCTTTGTTTTCACATCTCACTCTCTGTATGTATATACATATATACACACATATATTATATATATAATAGGCTGAAATAATATGCTATATACTGCCTTACAGCTGTTTCAAACATGCATTTGTGTGCGTTCGTCGTTCAGTTGTATGTCCCAAACATCTGATCGAATGAAAATGTACGGAAAACAGAGCCAAAGCCAGTCAACTGCTTCCATTAATGTTTGCTTTAATGTTCAGTTATAAGGAAAACGATTTTACTTTAATCCTATGCGTTACCGCCTAATTTTGCCAGAATACAAATTTTATTATTCTTCCACAATGTTTTGGTTTAAGAATAATGTGTGTGTATGTGTGTGTGTGCATGTGCATATTCGTGCATGTGCTTGTGTGTGAATATGTTTGAGCGCGTTTCGGTTTCCGTGCGTATTCGTGTGTGCGCGCTCGTGTGCGTTGCAGGCATTGCTGTGAAAACGCAAAGAACTAGAAATGGTACGACAAGACCTCCTGTCCGACTCGTCTAACAACCCTAACCCTAACCCTAACCCTAACCCTAACCCTAACCCTAACCCTAACCCAACCCACCGCTTCGAGACTATTTTTTTCCACCTCAAAAAAGGTAAAAAGTAAATTTGACTATGGCGAGATTTGAACTTAGAGCATCGAGATGTACAAATACTGCAAAACTTGACCATCTTGCTTGACCACCTGAGTGTTTGACCAGTCCACTGCGCTCTATTTGTGTGTCCTTATTGACCCCCGAAAGGATAAAAAGCAAAATTAACCTCTACAGGATTTGAACTTGGAACATAGACAATCAGAACAAACGTCTCAGAGGACTTAGTCCCAACTTCTTACATTTCTGCCTACTTTGCCGCCTTCGATTGGTAATTATTCATCGACCCAGAAAGAATGAAAGGCAAAATTGACCTCAGCGGGATTTGAACTCGGAACATAGCCAATCAGAACAAATGTCTGAAAGTGCCTATCTATCTGTTTGTTTGTTGTTCTACTCTATCTATCTATCTATCTATCTATCTATCCATCCATCCGCCAAAATCTCTCTCTCTCTCTCTCTCTCTATCTATCTATCTATCTATCTATCTATCTATCTATCTATCTATCCATTTATCTCTCTCTCTCTCTCTCTGTATATCTATCTATCTATGTATCTATCTATCTATCTATCTATCTATCTATCTATCTATCCATCCGCCAAAATCTCTCTCTCTCTCTCTCTCTCTCTCTCTCTATCTATCTATCTATCTATCTATCTATCTATCTATCCATTTCTCTCTCTCTCTCTCTCTCTGTATATCCATCTATCTATCTATCTATCTATCTATCTATCTATCTATCTATCTATCTATCTATCTATCCATCCGCCAAAATCTCTCTCTCTCTCTCTCTCTCTCTCTCTATCTATCTATCTATCTATCTATCTGTCCACCCACACTTATTCTCACAGACACACACATATACATACATATATATTTATACGCTTCACTTACGTCATCGTGACTGCCACGAGTTTCATCATCACTATCATCGAGATCTTCATCTCTCTCTCTCTCTCTCTCTCTCTCTCTCTCTCTCTCTCTCTCTCTTTCTCACCATCCTCCTCATTCATCACGACCATCATCGCCATCAACCACACAGCCACTTACACAACCATAACCATCACCACCACCATCATCATAACCATCATCATAACCACCGTCATAATCATCATCATCATCGTTATCATCAATACTATCACCAACACTTCCAATAACGTCATCACCATCATCATCATCATCGTCATCATCATCATCGTCATCATCATCGTCATCATCTTTGTCATCTCTCTGTATTATGAGAGTCAACTACATCAGTAACAACAACGGAACCGAAAGCTACAGTAATAAATCTTGTAGTAGTGGTAGTAGTAGTAGTAGTAGTAGTAGTAGTAGTAGTAGTAGAAGTAGAAGAAGTAGAAGAAGTAGAAGCAGTAGTAGTTGTTGCGGCAGTAGTTGTAGTAGTAGTAGTAGTAGTAGTAGTAGTGGTAGTGGTAGTGGTAGTGGTAGCAGCAACCACACCAAAACTATTCACCGTTGGCTACAACCGATGGGGGAGATCTTTAATTAATGATATAAAGACGACCGGAAGTTTCCAGGTGTGCTGAAAGAAGGGCTGCCTTCAGGTGTGTAATGTGTGGTGTGTAGGTGTGTAGGCGCGTGTGTCTATACACGCATATGTGTGTGTGTGTGTGTGTGTGTGTGTGTGTGTGTTTGCTTGTATGTGCGTATGTATGTATGCATGTATGTATGTATGTATATATACGTATACGTTTATATGCCTGAATGTATATGAGTGTGTATATGCCCACATATACATATGTATATCATGGAAATATGTATTTGCATATATAGATATATGCATG
>NC_142957.1:16858141-16860641 GCF_046866305.1 Octopus bimaculoides
GTACCAGTTACGCACTGGGGTCGATGCAATCGATTTAATCCGTTCGTCTGTCCTTGTTTGTTCAATCTATGTTTACTCCGTTGTGGGCTATAAAGAAATTAGAACTCATTCATAGACAATGCGAAGTTTTGATCTATCCATGGGTTCACAAAAATTGATTTACAAGAGAAATCTCACAATATAATCAGACACCATGAACTGCATTTCAAAATGTAATGATGTAACTCTTCAATGTTGTAAAACAAAGAATTGTCAGGATATAACATTAGAGTTAACGGCTGTCAAACTTGGTGCGTAAGAAAATCAGACATTTCATTCATAATAAACTGATATACCGTGGGTTTCTTTCAGTTTCCGTCAACGAAATTCAGTCAATAGTAGAAGTGGGACTGAACCCGAGACCATGTGGTTGGGAAGTAAACTTCTTACCACACACCCACGCGCTTTTACTCGTACAGGAGAGATATCAGAGGGAAATAATCGATTTGAGATTTAACTAAAAACAAACCTGGTATCAGCAATGTTCTATTGTGGATGGTGTTCTCGATTGACAATATGGCATCCAGCGTCAGTAAAAAGATAAAAATATTACAATGATTTGAATGGCGTCTTCGTTTCATAATTACTGTACCTCGTTTTACTTTGGAATAAAAAATATTATTAGTTGTAAATGTTATATCATTGTACAACTATTTGTCTCTGCCTGCCTGTCTGTCTTTTTATCTGTCTTTGTGTTTATATATATATATATATATATATATATATATTGTGTGTGTTTATATGTATTTATATATATATATATATATATATATATATATATATATATATATATATATATATATATATATATATATATATATATATATATATATATGTGCGTCTATGTATATATACATGTGTGTGTGTTTATATATATATATGTATGTATGTATGTATGTATGTATGTATGTATGTATGTATGTATGTATGCACACCTATAAAGACCTAGGAGAGAGTATAAGGTGCATATATACGAGTGTCTGCGTGTAATATATATGAAGGTGAAAAAAAATGGATGAATAAAACGAGGATAAACAAGTGTGAAAGTTGAATAATATAAAAGGAACGAGAGAAGGATAAATGAACGTAAATAAACAAACAGACAGACAAACAAACGAAGAACGGAATTCAGAAGGTGAAAAAGAATGAAAAAAAAAAGAGAAAAGCGAATGCGAGAAACGAACGCTCTTCTCGTCTGACAGAAAACTTAAAAGTAAAAATTCTTGAAAAAGCGGGTAATATTTTTACGAAATGAAATTTATTTCAAAAGCTCTTCACTTCTTAAATTCGCGTTAATTAAAACAATTAGTAAAATTAATTCTAATTAATTTCATATTATCTAAACATTATCTGCATTTGTTACAAATGGATTTTATGAAACAATAGCGTTGGCGATGGAGTCGACTGAGGTTGTTGTATTGGTAGTGGTGGTGGTGGTGGTAGTGGTGGTTTTAGTGGCGATGATGTTTATGTTGTAATTTACTCTGTTGGTAATTTAAATCTAAAGATCAAGGGTTCGTTTCTTGTTAAAAGAACTCTCCGTTTAAAAACATGTTGTTCGTGTTATTAACTTCGTGGACTTGTAGCCAGGACATTGGGTTCTTGATTATAACTTTTACCGCTTTCATTCCTGGATTCTGTCTCATTTTGCATCTTTGAGCAAGGAATTTCATTTCGCGTTATCTATATAAAGATGGAGGCGCAATGGCCCAGTGATTAGGGCAGCGGACTCGCGGTCATAGGATCGCGGTTTCGATTCCCAGACCGGGCGTTGTGAGTGTTTATTGAACGAAAACACCTAATGCTCCACAAGGCTCCGGCAGGGGATGGTGGCGAACCCTGCTGTACTCTTCCACCTCAACTTTCTCTCACTCTTAATTCCTGTTTCTGTTGTGCCTGTAATTCAAAGGGTCAGCCTTGTCACACTCTGTGTCACGCTAAATATCCCCGAGAACTACATTAAGGGTACACGTGTCTGTGGAGTGCTCAGCCACTTGCACGTTAATTTCACTGGGCCATTGCGCCTCCACATTAATGCTTATATGCGTTCCTAAATATCTGTATATGCGTTCGTCGATTTGTATGCGTTTATAAAAATAATCTCTGTATTAACATGTTTCGTCGATGTATGCGAATATGCGTATGTCCTTGTGTTCCTATATGTGAATGTGTGAGAGATTGACTTTGTTCTCCATTGTGTAAAAGTTGGTGTGTATATGTGTATGTGTTCATGAAATATGTATGTTTGTACGAATGGATGTATGCCTGCATGCATGAAAGTTTGTGTGTGTTTAGGTTGCTCTGTGCTTCTTCTAGGACATTTGTGTATGACTCCCTTTGTAAACGCACACACATATATATATATATATAGATATATATATATATACATGCATGTATATATGCATATATATATGTATATATATGCATATATATATATGTATGCATATATGTATATATATGC
>NC_142957.1:16865641-16883141 GCF_046866305.1 Octopus bimaculoides
TGGGGGAGCAAACACAGGCACGCACCTAAATATATAGACGTTGGGCTTCTCTTCAGTTTCCGTCTGCCAAATCTACTCACAAGGCTTTGGTCAAACTGAAGTTATATTAGAAGACACTTTCCCAAGGTTCCATGCAGTGGGACTGAACCTAGAACCATTTGGCTGGGAAGTATAGGCGTCTTACCACGGAGCTATTGCTGAAGGCATTGCTAACGATTCATCCGATTCGCCAACTTAATAATAATAATAATAATAATAATAATAATAATAATAATAAATTCTGGTTTTATTGGCCACAAGGGCTAATATAAATTAAAAACATGTAAGAACAAAGACAGGACGAAGGTTATAATGATAATGATAATAATAATAATAATAATAATAATAATAATAATAATAATAATAATAAGTCAAGACGAAGAGCGAGATTCGATTGTATAAATGTTTTATTCGTTGAACAATATTTCGAAATATTGCTCAACGAATAAAACATTTATACAATCGAATCTCGCTCTTCGTCTTGACTATTTACCTTCGTGAAGAGTTACGCCAATCCTTTTTAAAATATAATAATAATAATAATAATAATAATAATAATAATAATAACGATAATTTTAGCCCAAGGCCTGCTAGTTCTGGAGTGGAGCATTTACTTTATCGACCTCAAAAGGAAGAATAGCAAAGTCGACCATGGCACCATTTGTATTATAATGATAATAATAATAATTATTATTATGGCTTCAAACGTTGACACAAGGCCAGCAATTCTCAGAGGAGGAGTTTAAACGATTACATCGACCCCAATACTTAATTAGTGCATCATGATATAGTTTTTTGCTGATAATAATAATAATAATAATAATGACAACAACGAGGCAAAACGTTATGTGAAAAATGATGAATGAATCAGTGATTCAATGTTGTAAACGTGTGTGTGTGTGTGTGTGTGGTGTGCGTGCGTGTGTGTGTGTGTGTGTGTGTGTGATAGAGAGAGAGAGAGAGAGTGGGGGAGAGAGAGTGAACGTGTGTAAAATGTTTGTCTGTAACCGGAGGAGACGAGATCCGTGTGAATGGCCACCATCGTACACCCCTCGATCTTCGCCGTCAATTGAAACACAAACAAAAACTAACTCGTGGATGAAAATGAAAGGAGGGAGGAGGAAGAGAAGAAAAAAAAAGGAAAAGCGTAGGAGGAGGAGGAGGAGGAGGAGGAGGGGGAGGAATAAAGGCCAACAACAACAACAATAAAAACATAAGAGTAAAAAGAAATAAAAGTAAAAAAAAAATATAAGTGGAATAAAAAATGCAACGGTGACTTGAAAAGGGAATTCGTTGTCATGGCAAACGACAGCGCTTCTTCTTTCAATTTTGTGTTCTGTGATTTAATCGTGTCGCCTGCAGTGGGCATGCGCAGCTGACATTTACCGTACGGTCACGTGCCGTCGGTGATTTAACAAGGAAGACGCTCGCAAACATATGCATACGTGCATGCGCGAGCTCGCGTTGTGTGTGTGTGTGTGTGTGTGTGTCCTTGCATGCATCTTTGTATACACACACACACACACACACACACACACGCACACACACACACACACACACACACACACACATATATATATATATATATGCTTGTGTATTTATATGTATACACGTGTATTTACGTATGTATATGTGTGTGTGTGTGCCCTCATGTATCGTGTGTGTACACGTGTATGTTTGTATATATATATATATATATATATGTATGTATGTATGTATGTATGTATGTATGTATAGGCGCAGGAGTGACTGTGTGGTAAGTAGCTTGCTTACCAATCACATGGTTCCGGGTTCAGTCCCACAGCCACTCCTATATATATACACGACAGGATTCTTTCAGTTTCCGTCTACCAAATCCACTCACAAATATTTGGTCGGCCATAGGCTGTAGTATAAGACACATACCCAAGGTGCGAGAAGCAGTGGGACTGAACCCGGAACTATGTGTCTGGGAAGAAAGTTTTCTACCACATAGCCGCGCCTGTTAACAATGAGATCGAAGATAGAAAAAAAAAATTAGCTATAGCATGTATACTGTTAATCGCCTACGAAATGTCATAACTTCCAGAGCTGGCTCCAAATTTTATAATGGCCAATAACGAAAGTAGGGAGATTTGGGTGCTATTTCTAATAGCTCGCTGGATCACGTGCATTCCTTTCATATTAATCTGTTTATATACCTGCGGTTTTGGATGGTAAATGCAGAGAATGCAGTCAAAGAGCAAACATTATTTCGCGATGCGTATACATTTTGCCCGTAGCTCTCGCAGAGTACACCCTAAAATAGTGGTGTCTTTATTAAAGATAGGGGTTAATAAACGGTTACTGATGCTTCTGTTATGTTTAGGGAACGCCTAAATAGGGGAACAAAAACTGCAGTTGAAACGCACGTTTTGTCTTAACGATTTGTGTGTGTCTGGTTTATTGCTAACGGCATTTACGAAAAACACGTTTCTTAATGGCGTCGACTTCACGAGATTGTGGTGTGATTGGACGAGACTTGCGTACAAGTGTGGCGTTTCTTTTCTATTGCGTGAGGGTGTTTGGCAGAAGAAAAAGGCATTGAAGGGGGGGGGGGTGGAAGAAGATGATGGAGGAGAAGGAGGTGGAGGTGTGATAAGGGAGAAAGAGACGAGCATGCAGAAATGTTTAAATATTTGCTGCACAGCATACAGACACACACATACGCACACACACACACATATACACATATATATAGGCACAGGAGTGGCTGTGTGGTAAGTAGCTTGCTTACCAACCACATGGTTCTGGGTTCAGTCCCACTGCGTGGCACCTTGGGCAAGTGTCTTCTACTATAGCCTCGGGCCGACCAAAGCCTTGTGAGTAGATTTGGTAGATGGAAACTGAAAGAAGCCCGCCGCATATATATATATATATATATATGTGTGTGTGTATATATAATCTTACTGATTACGCATAAATGTCAGTAATCTTTATTTGTGAAAATATCCAGCTGAACTTTGTACACACACCTACACACACACACACACACGGTTACATGGCCATACACACACACACATGCACATACACGGTCATAGACGCATGGGCATACACACACACACGCACATACGCACGTGGTCACTCATATACACACACGGTCACACATAGGTGTGATTTGATTGTGAACATAAAGTCGAGCGGATATATAAACGATGTGTGTGTGTGTGTGTGTGTGTGACATCCAGTGCGCATGTGTGTGTGTGTGTGCGCGCGCGTGTGTGTGTGTGTATGTGTGTTTGAGACATCCAATGCGCATGCTCAGTTGTTATACGAAGTGTAACGCTGGGTCCGGCCCCAGAAAATATTTGCGTGTGAATTTCACTGCCTGGGCCATGCGCGTGTGTAAGACACACGCGTGCGCCTGTGCATGCGCACTTAACGCGAACGTGGGTGGGTGGGTGTGCGAGTGTATATGTGCACGTATGTATGTATGTATGTATGTGGGTGCGCGTGCGTGCGCTTGCTTTTGTCGTGATTGTCGACGGGCGATGTCACGTGCACAAGTGCGTAATAGTGTGTAACATTGAGTGGGGCGTCCTTGCGCATGTGTGTAGCTGCTTCTCATTGTCAGTGTGTTCAGGTTGTGTGTGCGTGTGTGTGTGTGTGTGTGTGTGTCTTGGTTTGCATCCGTTTGAGATTCTTGGCCGGCCCATGCTGGAGTACTGTCTCCTCAACATCAATGCATGTATTTATTATTTTCCGTTTATAACTATTTTGACGGCTCATCTTCGCATTTCCATTGTGTATGGATGCGCATGTGTGTATATGTGCGTGGCTGTGTGGTAATTAGTTTGCTTCCCAACCACATGGTTCCGGGTTCAGTCCCACTGCGTGGCACCTTGGTCAAGTGTCTTCTGCTATAGCCTCGAGCCGACCAAAACCTTGTGAGTGGATTTAGTAGACGGAAACTGAAAGAAGCTCGTCGTATATATATATATATATATATATATATATATATATATATATATATATATGTGTGTGTGTGTGTGTGTGTGTGTGTGTGTGTGTGTGTCTGTGTTTGTCCCCCCCCCACCACCATCGCTTGACAACCGATGCTGGTGTGTTTACGTTCCCGTAACTTAGCGGTTCGGCAAAAAGAGACCAATAGAATAAGTACTAGGCTTCCAAAGAATAAGTCCTGGGGGTCGATTTGCTCGACTAATGGCGGTGCTCCAGCATGGCCGCAGTCAAAATGACTGAAACAAGTACAAGAGTAAAAGAGTAAAAGAGTAAAAGAGTATGTTGAAACAGATATCGTTATATATATGGGGGGGGGCGTATCTCCACAAAATATAAATAAACCACCATTCCGAAATATAACAATCATTCCCCACACGCACATACACACACACGCTACATACCTTCCTTCCTTCCTTCCAAGGATTGTTGGAAACAGCGAATTTAAGCCGGAGCAGTAAAACTTACTTCCAAGTCAATCCGTGTGCCTTAGCCTCGTTGCTATGGCAATAGTTCGTCTGCGTACTGATCTGATCACGTGCACAATGCTTTCGACCGAAGGTTCTCCTCCAATTTTGGCCAAACGCTCCCTTTCGACCTCTGGAGTCACAAATGGCTACTAACCCCCTACGAAATATTTATATTTTTTCAATGAGACCGATAGAATAAGTACTGGGCTTCCAAAGAATAAGTCCTGGGGCCGATTTGCGGTGGTCAAGCACGGCCGCAGTCAAAATGACCGAAACAAGTAAAAGAGTAAAAAGAGACAACGATTGAAAGAATGAAGGCCGTCGCTTTACATCTGTCCTTGTCCGTGGTCGGGAGTACAGATGTACGAAGCCGGGAGTACGGACGTACGCGGGTGGAAGTGCGGATGTACGCAGTCGGCCAGAGAGGTGGACAAATGGAAATGCAAAAACAAAAAACAAAAACAAAAGAAAAACGAAATAAGAATTAGAAAGTTTGGTAAAAGGCGTAGGAATGGCTGAGTGGTAAGTAGCTTGGGCAAGTGTCGTCTGCTATAGCCTCGGGCTGACCAAAGCCTTGTGAGTGGATTTGGTAGACGGAAACTGAAAGAAGCCCGTCGTATATATGTATATATGTGTGTGTGTGTGTGTGTGTGTGTGTGTGTGTGTGTGTGTGTGTGTGTGTGTCTGTGTGTGTGTGTGTGTGTGTGTGTGTGTCTGTGTTTGTCCCCCGAACATTGCTTGACAACCGATGCTGGTGTGTTTGCTTTCCCGTAACTTAGCGGTTCGGCAAAAAGAGAACGATAAAGTCCTGTAATATTTTTTCTAATTAAATATTTTTAAGGGATTCGATTAAAAAACAAAAAAATTTTCAAATTTTTTTCTGCATTGCAGAAAAATAAGCAATTTATTGCAGATAAAATTTTAACGACAAAATCTTAGAGGGAACCCCAAGGGTCACGTGGAACCCCAAGGGTCACGTGGAACCCCAAGGGTCACGTGGAACCCCAATGGCCACGTGGACCTCGAAGGGTCTTTATGGACCCCGGTTGAGAAACACTGGTGAAAGGGATCCCTTTTTTTGTGTGCCGCTAAAGAAGATATTGGCAGCGATGATGGTGATGATGTTAATGATGACGAGGAGGAAGAAAATGATGGTGTTGGTGATGATGATGATGAAGATAAGATGAGTCGTGGTGGTGATGATGATGATGATGGTGAGGAGGAGGAGGAGGGAGAAGAGAAAGTGATAGTAGAGTGGTGATGTCGATGATGATGATGATGGTGGTGGTGATGTTGGTGATGCGGCTGTTGTTGATGATGATGATGATGATGCGGTGGAGGGGGGAGGAGATAGTGGTAGGGGAGTAGGGACGCTGACATAAATGATGATGACGATGACAAGGAAGAGGAGGAGGAGATGAAGCATAGTGGTATGATGGTGGTGATGGTGAGAGGTTTAATGAAAAAACAAAATGGCTGATGATGACGATGATAATGATGACGGCAGCCGAATGAGATAAGGATGATGATGACGATTTGATAATGACGGTTATTTAAAGCAAGGGACCCATCCAGCCCTCAGCCCCTTTGCCGAGTTTATCACCGTCACTGCCTTTTTTAATGCATTGCCTTGCCGGGCGGTCACGTGTGCGAGACACGTGACCGGTCGGCGAGGCATTAAGTCGGCGGGATATGACGGCAAACATTACGTAAAGAGCAGGGGGAAGGGGGTGTGGGAGGAAGGAGTGGAGAGTCGGGTGCAAGGGGGGAGTGAGAGCAACGTGGGGGGTCGGCGAGTGCGGGGTTGGGGTAGAGGGTGGTGATGGTGGTGGTGGTGTAGTAGTTCGTGAGGTTGGGGTGGTGGTAGTGGTAGTAGTGGTGGTGGGGGTGTTAGGGTGCTGAGAAAAAAGTAAGGGAGCTGGGTGGGGAGCTGGATGAAAAGGTGAGGAATAGGGGGCGGACTCTTGGGGATAGGGTGGGGGGAAGGCAAAAAAAATTGCAGCAAGATTGAAACGAAGAGAGAGAGAGAGAGAGAGAAATGATAGAGAAAAGAGAGGAGGGATGGAAGGAGGAAAAAGAAAGACAATAAGAAAGAAAGAAAGAAAGGTGAGAGGGGAGGAGATAGGCAGGGAAAGAGGGAGAAAAAGAAAGGCAAAAAGAGGAGGAGGGGAGATTTAAAAGAATGTTAAAGAAAAGAAAGGGATCTCTTTTACTTGTTTCAGTCATTTGACTAAGGCCATGCTGGAGCACACACCTTTTTTAGGGATTTTTAGTCGAAGAAATCGATCCCAGGATTTATTCTTTGGAAACCTAGTACTTATGCTATCGGACTCTTTTGCCGAACCACTAAGTTACGGGAACATAAACACACCAGCATCGGTTGTCAAGCGATGTTGGGGGGACAAACACAGACACAGACATATACACACACATACATATATACGACGGGCTTCTTTCAGTTTCCGGTTTGTCTTCTACAGTTTCCGTTTACCAAATCCACTTACAAGACATTGATCATCGCGAGAAATAGTAGCAGACTGTTGCCTATGGTGCCATGCAGTGATGTATGTACGTGTGTGTGTATATATATTATATATATATATATATATATATATATATATATATATATATGCATATTCTGCCAATATTCGTCTGTGCACACCTTTGAATGTAGTGTATGCCAGAAGGTTTGCAAATCCAACGGAGGCCTCAAAAGACATTTTAAGATCCACAAAGAGCAGAACTTATCTGTAGATCTTTGGTGGTCCAAATCGGATGTGCAACCTACACTACTTCCGTCGCCAGCACAAACACCAACACCAACACCATCGTTACCACAACACCACCACCACTGATACTACCACCGCTACCACTACGACCACCACCAAGAAAACTACCACCTCCACCACGACAACCCGTACTACAACTACGAGCAAAAATACCGTTACCACTGCCAACGACAATGCCATAACCACCACCACTACTACCATCATCACTACCAACACCCTCACCCCCACCCTCACCCCATCCTCACCTTCACTACTACAATCACTGTCACCACCACGACTACCACCACTACTACTACCACCAGCACCATCACCACAACCACTACCAACTCCATCACCATCACAGCTATCACCGCTACTACCACCACCACAACCACTACCACCACCAACACCACCAGCCAGAAATACCACTACCATCAGCTCCACCACCACTACCACCACCACCACCACCATCACCAGCATTACCATCACAATCAACTGCACCACAAACACCACCACCACCACCACCACTACCACCACTACTACGAACAACAATACCAAAACCGCCAACACCACTGCTAGCACCAACACCACCACCACCCAACCACTACCGCTACCACCGACGACAGCAACAACACCAACACCACCAACAACAACAACAACAGCACCAAAATGCATGGACAGAAAGAGTTTCGCATCCATTGTTGCGAACGGTTTGTAAGGGAAACTGCGTCACGTGATACAAAACGGAATTTGATATGAAACCGGAAGTGTTAACGCTTCATTCAAATTAAATCTATTGTATGGAATTAAAATAAAAATTGCATTTGGAGTTTGTGTTGGAAGTTCAGCGGAGAAAAGCAAGATGGCGACACGAATATAATATGTGTGTGTTTTGTAACGATGTACCTTATTGGCTTGTGTTTTTGTTTGCTGTGTATAAGTGTAAGAGTGTATGCGTGTGTGTGTGTATGTATGCGTGTGTGCGTGTGTGTGTGCTTGAGTGTTTATATATGCATACATGAATGTATGTGTATATAAATTTATGTGTATACAAATATATGTGTATATATATGTATGCATTAAAATATGCATACATTCATACACATGCTTATGCATATATATATATATATATGTACATCTATATATATGCATACGCGTGTATATATAAAATTATATACATACATATATATATATATGCATATACACATACATATGTATACATATATATAACCATATGTAACTATATATATATATATATATATATATATATATATATATATGAAAATATATGTATATGTGCATATCTATATACATATATATGGATGTATACATGTACGTATGTATACATGTATATATACATACATTATACGTACATTATATTTATATATGTATACAACATATATATATATATATATATATATATATATATATATATATATATATATATATATATGGGTGTGACTGCATGTAAGCATAATTGTAAACCTGTGGGTATGTGGCTATATATTCGAATGCTTGCGTATTTATGTGTAAGTATATATATGTATATATTTTACGCAAATATATGTATTCTATATGATTCTTATTTATAAATATATACATATGCGTGTGTGTGTATGTATGCATATATCTTATGACACATAGACTGTATATACGTACAGATATGCATACATATGTATATATTAAATATATAGACTACTTTGTAAAGGTATGTCTACTTAGATTTTCTTGTATATCCATACATATTCATGATTTTTTTAGTAATTAATCTGTATGACAATAGGGAAACGCATACCTTCACGTACGTGTGCGCATGAGCACATGTACGTGTGCGCATGTGCTGGTGCATAATGACTGCGCACATGAATGAGTATAAATATATATATGTGTGTGTATATATATATATATGTGTGTATTCATATATATGTATATATCAATGAGTGTGTGTATATATATTTATATATCTATATGATTGTGTATATATGTATATATGTATATATCTATATATGTGTGTATATGTGCATATGTATATATATATGTGTGTGTACGTACATATATGTATGTATATATACGTGTATGTATCTATGTATGTATTGTATGTATATGTTCGTGTGTGTGCATATTTATAAGTGTGTGTTTGTGTGTGTGTATATATATATATATATATATATATATATGCATATATCTACATATGTTTCAAAGTACCCTTACAGACTTTTAAACTATTGTTCTCAAGACGAAAACTTTAAAATTCTATATACATTCAGTATACTTACGTACTCACACACACACACACGTGTGTATTTAAAAACATGCAAGTATATCATCTATGAATGTATGTATGTATTATCTATGTATCTAGATATATATATATATATATACATACATACATACATACATACATACATACATACACACATACACATGCATACATACATATATATATATATATATATATATATATATATATATATATATAAGTACACATCTATACAAACACATATATATATATACTTATCTATAGCCCCACCGCCACCACCACCGCATTCATATACAGGATATATATATATATATATATATATATATATACAGGTGTATATATATTTTTGTCTTTGTACAAATAAGGAGTTTTTAATGTTTTATGTATAGAAATTTAGAAGATGAAAGGTGTTACAAAGGAAAAACAAAACAAGTGTTGTTCACACAACCAACGCGTGTGTATATATATATATACACGTGAATGTATGTATGTATGTGTGTGTGTGTACGTATGTGTGTGTACGTATGTTTATGTATCTGTAAATCTATCTATGTACGATATAGATGTAGCATCTCTTTTTATCTATATGTATCCATCTTTTTATCTTCCGAAGTTGAACAGCTATCTGTTTTTCGGTTTATCTTCCCATCTCTCTGTCCAGCCATCCATTCATGCGTGCAGCTACCCATCTTTCTGTCTAGCTAGATACCAGGGTATCGATCACTCACCCAGCTTCTCCATCTTTCTTCCTCTCCCCCATATATATATATATATATATATATATCTGTATGTGTGTGTGTGTGTGTGTGTGTGTGTGTGTGTGTGTGTGTGTGTGTGTGTGTGTATATGTTTGTGTGTCTGTGTTTGTCCCCCCCCCAACATCGCTTGACAACCGATGCTGGTGTGTTTATATCCCCGTACGTTAACGGTTCGGCAAAAGAGAGACCGATAGAATAAGTACTAGGCAACCAAAGAATAAGTCCTGGGGGTCGATTTGCTCGACTAAAGGCGGTTAGCATGCCGGACGAAATACTTAGCGGCATTTCGTCTGGCTTCACGTTCAACCTTCAAATTCCGCAAAGTTCCACTTTGCCTTTCATCCTTTTATCCTTTCGGGGTATGGAGGAATAGGTGAGCTCCTCGTTTCATCATGAGGCAAGCGTCCGCAATGTATTCCATGTTATGCCTATCGTGCAATTCATATGAAGAGTGATATCATGTAATCCTTCACGTTGTTCCACTCCACTCAGCTGGCAAAAAAATGAGTAGTACCTGTATTTCAAAGGAGCCACCCTTTTCACACTCTGTGTCACGCTGAATCTCCCTGAGAACTACGTTAAGGCTACACGTGTCTGTGGAGTGCTCAGCCACTTGCACGTTGATTTCACGAGCAGGCTGTTCCGTTGATCGTATCAGCTGGAACCCACGTCGTCGTAACCGAAGGTGCCACCCAGTGGGACTGAACCAGGAACCATGTGGTTGGTAAGCAAGCTACTTACGACACAACCACTTTGGCGCTTGTATATTTATATATTCACATAAACGTATATATGCGTGCATATATAAATATGTATATGTTTGTGTGTATGTTTGTGTGTGTATGCGTGTATGTGACTCTGTGTGTGTGCGTTTGCACGTGAACATGTATGCGTCTATATAAAAATATACGTATATATATATATATATATATATATATATATATACGTGTGTATACATTTATATATATCTGCACATATATATGCATACGTACGTATATATATTTTGTACATATATATATATATATGTATGTATGTATGTATGTATGTATGTATGTATGTATGTATGTATGTATATATATATATATTAAAAGGCGGGAACGACAAAAATGGCGACTGGCTTCTCATAAAAACAAGCAATAGACATTTACCAAATGTTATACCTTTATTTTTAGCAAAATTTTATTTCCTTTATATAGGCACTCATCTGTCCCGACTCTTTTACAGTCTATCCTATATTTGTTTATACATGTGTGTATATATGTTTTAGTGGAATTGTGATTATGCGTGCACGTATATTTGTTTGTTTTCGTGTGTGTGTGTGTGTGTGTGTATGTGTGTTTGTGTGTGTGTACAAAGTTTTATGATCATTAAGTGTGTTGTAAGATGTTAGAAGTCCTACAGTTGTCTTCTAAAAGAAATAGAAAAAATAGTAGACAAAAAAAATTGTATATAATATGTACATATGTGTGTGTGTGTGTGTGTGTGTGTGTGTGTGTGAGTAGTTGTATATTTATGCGTATTTATGTTTGTATGTGTGTATCCATATCTATTTATCAATCGCTCTATCTATCTATCGGTGTACTTGATTCTCTCTCTGTCCATTTATACACACACAAACACACATATGTCTATATATATATATATATATATATATATATATATATATATATATATATATATATATATATATACATTCATATATACATATATACAGATATATATATATATATATATATATATATATATATATATATATATATATGTATACATTCATATATACATATATATATATATATATGTATACATTCATATATACATATATACAGATATATACATATATGTATATGTGTGTGAACATGTATTTATTTACACACACGCGTGTGCGTGTATGCATAAATGAATTTGTTCATATATTTATGTGTCTATAAATGTGTATATATACCTACATATATGTGTATATATACGTGGTTGTATATATATATATATATATATATATATATATATATATATATATATATATATATATATAAATACGTGTGTGTGTATGCTTATATATACATACATAAATATACTTGTGTGTGTGTACAGAAATTTATGTGTAGAAACATACACACACACACACACACACACACACACACACACACACATGCACACACAACCAACACATAAGATCACACGCAAAATCATGCAGGGCTCACGCTCGAACCGTCGATTCATTTATTCCGGTACGAAACAATGGGACAACATGGCGTCAGAATTCACACATAGTGTAATTCCCTGGGTCATAACCCAGCGCTGTTATAACATTAAGCAACAAGAAATACGACAGAGCAGTTACGATTAGCTTGCATACATCCCTCTTACGTCTTACCCACCCTCAACGACCCCTGGGAAGCAGCCGATCTTCTCTGGCGTTTTTACGGTGATATTTTGCGATACCGTGTGAATCAGAATGAGGCTTGTTGCTCCGATCGTCTTATCGCTGCACGCCATTCTATGCTCCCTCATTCTCGAGTTGATGCCGCTTATCTATCTATCTATCTATCTATCTATCTATCTATCTATATGTGTATATATATATTGGAACCAACATATATACTTATAGACACATATATGTATATATACATATATATATATATATATATATATATATATATATATATATATATATATATATAGATATACAGGCACATATACATACACACACATGTATATATATATATATGTATGCAAATTATCCGAATATGTATGAAGAGAAATATATATATATATATATATATATAATTCCGTTAATATCTGTGTATGATTAAATGTTAGGAGAAGAGCATATATATATATATTTATGTAGGTTTAATGTACCTCTGTAGAAACAGACATATAGTTAATATCTAAAACACACACACACATACATATAATCATCCACGGACAAACACACATACACATGTATACATAATCATACACATTCATATACACACGCGTATGCATCTGTATATATGTGTGTACTTTTTTTTATAACATAACTCTGAATGTATCTCGTGGACAAATATATAATTCATTGTTGAGATGTCGAAGGTGACACTTTATGTGTGTGTGTGTGTATGTATGTGTTTGTGCTTTTTTTTTCTTCTTTAGTTGAACAAATCAAGTTCTGTACTTATTTTGCTTTTACCGCCTGATACTTAGTCCGTCGGTCATTTTTTGCCGAACGTCTAAGTTACGGAGACGATCAACACTAGTTGTGAAGGGGTGCAAGTGAAACAAAGATATGCTCAAAGGCACACACACACACACACACACATATACACACGTGGCCTAACAGCCCTCCATGTTTGTTTTCATTGTTTCGGTTTCTCTGTCGTGTTTTCTGTTTGCAACTTAATTCCTCCGCATCACAAATTTTATTTAATTTGGTCTGCGGGAAGAGCTATTCAAACAATGCGTCCTGCCCTAACACTTCGAAACGCTTGGTTTAGAATAGGGGCAGCTGATGAAGGAAATGTTCTCTATGTGGCTTGTCTGTTTTCCTGTGTGTTCCTGCCGTTGTCCCCCCAAAAGTTTGTTTTCCGTGCTTTGTTTATGTTCTCGTTTTTCATTTTATCCACGTTTTTTTGTGACATCCTGTACCCAGATCTGCATCTATATATACATGTAGATGTAGGTATATACATACATGTACGTATATATGCATATACTCACATATTATTTGTATTATATATATATATATATATATATATATATATATATATATATATATACGACGGGCTTCTTTCAGTTTCTGTCTAAGAGATCCATCTACAAAATTTTGGTCAGCCCCAGACCATAGTAGAAGACACTTGCTCAAGGTGCCACGCAGTGGGATTGAAAACCGGAACCATGTGGTTCGTAAGCAAGCTACTTACCACACAGCCACTCCTACGCCTAGAAAGATATATAAAACAGTACGATGTGATTTGAGGGAGATTTGGCAGCTATATCTAGCAGATTTAGCTACCATGTAGAGATCTCCCTCATCGGCTCTTACACACATATATATATATAAATACATACATAAGACAATAGGGTGTGATTTGAGGAAGATTTCGCTACTATTTCTCGCAGGCTTAGCTACCACGTAGAAATCTCCCTCATTGGCTCATACATACATACATACATACATACATACATACATACATACATACATACATACATACATACATACGTACATACATACATACATACATACATACATAAGACTGTAGGATGCGATTAGAGAGGGATTTGGTTGCTATTTCTAATCACGTCTAACTAACACTTACAAAGCACCTTCGTATTAATTAACGACGTTATAGCGATAACAGCAGCAGTAGTAGTAGAAGTAGTGGTAGTAGCAGTAGTAATGGTGGTGGTGGTAGTGGTGGTGGTAGTGGTGGTGGTAGTGGTGGTGGTGGTGTGTCTGCTGTTATTATTTAATGTCGGTGAACTGATGTGCAACAACTGATTGTGTGATGGTGCGTGGCGTCAAAATAACTTTTAACTCTTGTTAAGTGAGGTATGAGCCATTTAGACTGTGGTGGTGGTGGTGGTGGTGGTGATGGCGGTGGTGGTGGTGGTGGTGCTGGTGGTGGTGCTTGTGGTGGTTACGAGGATGTTTAACGACGATGGTGGTGGTGTTGGTGATATAATGGTGGTAGTGATGGAGGTAGGTGATGATAGTGGTGATGACGGTGGTGGTAGTGGTTGCGGTAGCTATTGTGTTAGTGTTGTTGGTTGTAGCAATAGTAGTAGTAATGATGGTGACGGTGGTAGTAGAAGTGTTCTTAGTGGTGATTATTTGTAGTTGCAGTGGTGGTGGTGGTGGTGGTGGTGGTGGTGGTGGTGATGATGCTGGTGGTGCTGGTGGTGGTGCTGCTGGTGGTGGTGGTGGTGCTGGTGGTGGTGGTGGTAGTGGTGGTGGTGCTTGTGGTGATGGTGTTGGCGGTAGTGATGGCGGTGGAGTTAGTAGTGTCTCGATGGTGGTGGTGGTGGTGGCAGTGCAAGCGGTGACGGTATTCGTGGTGGTGGTGGTGGTGGTGGTGGTGGCAGTGCAAGCGGTGACGGTATTCGTGGTGGTGGTGGTGGTGGTGGTGGTGGCAGTAGTAGTAACACAGATGTTCTAGTTGATACCATTGAGTCGAATGATATAGTAGTGGTGGTGACAGTAGTGGTTGCAGTTCTGACAGTAGTGGTGTTGATTATTGGCCATTTTGGTGATGGTATCGCCGGTGGTAATGATGATGATGATAATGATGCTGTTGTTTTTGTTGGTGGTGGTGGTGTTGTTGGTGTTGGTGATGGTAGGGCAACTGCTTCTAGCTGATACCACAATATATATATATATATATATATATATATATATATATATATATATATATATATATATATATAATACAAAGAATATATATGCATGTATACACACATATATGTATATACTTACATCTACATGTATATATAGATGCATATCAGGGTACAGGACGTTAGAACAATGAACTACAGACAACGGAACGAACACACAGGAAAACAGAAAGCCACTTGGAATTATTCATCAGCTGCCTCTATTCTAACTAGACGTTTCGAAGATATTTATATACGACGGACTTCTTTCAGTTTCCGTCTACCAAATCCACTCACAAGGTCTTGGTTGGCTCGCAGCTATAGTAGAAGACACTTCCCCAAGATGCTACGCAGTGGGACTGAACCAGGAACCATGTGGTTCAAATATTTCAATACATATATGTATATAACAAATTTTACTGAGTGTGTGTGTATACATATTATACATATATATATATATATATATATATGTTTGTGTGTATATGTAAATAACTACACATAAATACAATACACACATACATACAAACTTATGTATGTATGTATTTGTGTATAAATATGTGTGTGTGTGTGTGTGTGTGTGTGTGTGTGTGTGTGTGTGTGTGTCTCATTGCGTGTTATCGTTTGTAATCAACATTATGGCGTTTTTTTCCCCCTTTTCTCTATTCAGCAACTATGATATTACATATTTCTAACTTGATGTCAATTTCCTCGCGCCATCTTTCTTTGGAAGCTACTTCCGGTCATGGAGATTTCTCATCCTGAATCACTCCATCTTTGTGGGCGGCGAGTTTTCATTGCATCTAATCGGCTTTAAATCCCAGACTCTCGTCTTTGTTACGAAGGTACCCCGCATCTTTGTTTCAGTGCCATGCACCCTACAACATAAACCTCCCTCGCACATTGTCATCCGCCGTCTCCCCACCCCATCTTCACGTGAAATGTAGCATTTTCCGTTTGAGAAATAGGGCGAAACTAGAAACACTGTAAAGGTATTTTAACTATGGTTTTTCTTTGTAATTTTCATTGTACTTTTTATCTTGCTGCAGTGATTAGGTGGCGGCCATGCTTAGACAACGCCTTGACGAATTTTAGTCGAACGAATTGACTTTTTCTTCCGACAAAGCTTGGTACTTGTTCTATCGGTCTCTTTTGCCCAATCGCTAAGGTGCCGATTGTTAAGCAGTACTGGGAAAACACACCCTCACATATTGTTATGTATGTGTCTGTGCGTGTGCGTACACACACACACACACACACACACACACATATATATACATATATATATATATATATATATGTATATAGGCGCAGGAGTGGCTGTGAGGTAATTATATTCTATGATATTTTATATAATGATATTTGATATTTTATGGTATATATTATATAATATATTCATAGAAGAAATATTTCTTCAAAATACATTAAACCAATATATATTAAACTAGTATATCTTGGATAAAAATAGCTCTATAAGAGGTCTGAATATCGTCAGTGACCATATATTTATTTCCATATACGGCAGCTTAATTTTATTCGTCCTTAGTCGAAAGACATCTGTTGTGATGTCCTGTTTTATTATTTTTATTGTATTTGTGTAATATTGTTCGTTTCTTTCCGTCCTTGTTTTTGTATACACTCGCTGCTTTCTTCCAAGGAATCTAATGCTCTTAGCTTAGTTTTTTCCTTGGGGCTGGCCAGATTGGAGCAATATCGAGAATAACCAACCGAAATTGCAAAGATAATCTGGATCTCGACTGATGAAAGAAAACTCCAAATGACCTGTCCTTGTTTTCTTTGTGTCGTCCATCTGGATGTTTTATCCCTTTCTTGTATCACCTGTCTGGATGTTTTGCGTTCTTGTCCCATTCTGTATTATAT
>NC_142957.1:16888141-16898141 GCF_046866305.1 Octopus bimaculoides
GAAAGGTGGGTGAATATGACAAGGATGGCCCACGTAATTGGGCCTGCTCTGAACATACGCTTGCAAACCCGGCGAAGGTCCTCTGGAAGTCGGAGTATCCAGGATGTGTGGCTTCCTTGCTGGTTCCTGGGTGGAACCACGCTCTTTTGTGGGGAACCTTATTGATGATTTTTGTTGTTAGTTGTTCTTGTTTTAATTCTATACACGAAGTTTTGTGCTAAGTCTGATTAGTCTGTTGAGCAGGGTTCGCCACCACCCCCCTGCCGGAGCCTCGTGGTGCTTTTTAGGCGTTTTCGCTCAATAAACACTCACAACACTCGGTCTGGGAATCGAAACCGCGAGTCCACTGCCCTAACCACTGGGCCATTGCGTCTCCACTAGAAACATAGATAGATAGATAGATCCATGCATACATTGAGAGAGAGAGAGAGAGAGAGAGAGAGAGAGAGAGAGAGAGAGAGAGAGAGAGACAGTGTATGACGACGACATACAGAGAAGTTTTATGGACAAGAATAGATTATGAAATACAGATATTCCTACACACACACACACACACACACACACACACACACACACACACACATACATACATATATATATATATATATATATATATATATATATATATATATATATATATATGTGGAGACATTGTGAGAGATAAAAAGATTAGATAGATAGGTAGATTAAGAAGCGCTCACTACACCAAGACCGATCAGCAAAAAAATATAAAGAAAAAAACAAAAAAAAAAGGGATTAAAAAAATCAAACAAATGCACGCGCGTGCACACAAGCATACACACAAACACACACTATCACACACACACACATATATACATACATATGTATATACATATATATTTATTGATTTCTGTATATAAATATATATATAGACATGAAATCATATATATATATATATATATATACATATATACATGCATACATGTATACATGCATACATATATATATATATATATACATATATATATATATATATATATATATATATATATATATATATATATATATATATATATATGTATGTATATATATGTACACAGACACACGCACACACAATCAAACCTATTTATAAAAATATATATTAGTGGCCCCCATTTGAGTTGGTTATTCCTATGGTCCAATATACTATAAAAATAAAGAATATCACACGAGATACTAAACAGTCTACCATACAATAAATCTTTGTGAAGAAACCAAAATCGATAGGGAAGAAGTGAGAACAAAATCAAAAAAAAAAAAAGAAAGAGAATAAAAACATTGGTTCCTTAAAAATGACAATTTTTTAAGACTAACAAAATGTTTGTGTGAGTTTGAGAAAGACTGACATAGTTGATCGTGGCATAGATGTGCGTGTTTATATATATATATATACATATATATATATATATATATATATATATATATATATATATATATAGGTTTGTGTGTATACAGAATGTATGATACATATGTGATATTTTGTGTGTGTATATGTATGTAAAATGTATGATATTCATGTGTGTGTTTTGTCATATATATATATATATATATATATATATATATATATATATATATATATATATATATATATATAGACAGATACATATATGTAGAGAGAGATACAGACAGACAGGCAGAGGCATACATATACACTCAAGCAGATGTATACATTTATATACACAATGCTTAAATATTATACATATATTTTATATACATCGATGTATATTTGTGTGTGTATTAGGATATATTCTCTAATGTGTGTTTATTCTTATATATATATATATATATATATATATATATATATATATATATATATATATATATATATATCCCCATTAGTATATATATATATATATATATATATATCCCCATTAGTAAATATATCCATATATATATATATATATATATATATATATATCCCCATTAGTAAATATATCCATATATATATATATATATATATATATATATATATATATATATATATATATATATATATATATGTACAGTATGTGGTGAATATATTGTCATCTAAATTACGCAAAAATGAAAATATCATTGACATCTCATTTTAACAGACATATTTACCAAAATTAGATAAAAATATCTCGAAATACCAAAGAGTAAATTTATTCAATAAAATTGTCATTGGCTTCAACCGCGGCCTCCAGACGACTTCGGAATCTCCTGCAACTCTTATGGACGGTCTCCTTGACGAACGATGCCTCACCTTTCTCTTCATTTCATTTTTGGTGTTACAAGAATTTTTTTGGGTCTCTCGCTCAACTGCGTCCCACAGATAATAATCAAGGGGCTTTCAGTCTAGGGAGTTAGATGGTGGCCAGATGTTAGGGGTGATGTGGTCGCAGGAATTGTCTGATAGCCATGTCTGGGTTCTCCCGCTTGTGTGGCATGGTGCAGGGTCCTGTTGCCAGACGTTGTGTCTTCGAGTCGCCACCCTCTTGACTCTGGGTAGCACTGTCTCCACTCAGGCACTTGATGTAGGTCTCCTTGTGAAGTGTGAGGCCGTTTTAGAAGGTGAATGGAGGCATAACGGCGTCATCACTGGTGATCACTCGAAACACGTTGATGTTGACTGGATATCTGATTTTTATCACTCTCAGTACATGTCCTCAGAACCGTTCGTACTGGAGCTTCTAGCGCGAATGCTAAGCCGTACAGCATGTCGTTTCCAAATTTCTGGCAGAGTGAATTTCGTCATGGTGCTAATATATATATATATATATATATTGCATAGTGCCAAGGACTCCAAATTTGCCATCAAGATGTAGGACAAGATACTGCAATAGCCTGGGCTTCAAAGGTCCACAGCTCTTCAATATCCTCCCGAAGGACCTAAGAGACCTGCATGCGGTGGATGTAGGTGTCTTCAAGACAAGGTTGGACCTCTTCCTCTCAGGTGTCCCAGATGAACCAACTTCACGGCAGGAGGCGCAGATGAGAGCAGCTGCATCAAACTGTCTCATGCACCAAATGTCAATTCCTGAAGTAAAATTCATGAAGTAAAATTCATGAAGTAAAATTGTGTAGCAACACCAAATGGCGGTGCCCCAGCATGGCCACAGCTCATGAGCTGAAACTAGATAAAATGAAAAAAAAAAATGAAATATATATATATGTAATGCACATGTGTGTTTGTATATATATATATATATATATATATATGTGTGTGTGTGTGTGTGTGTGTGTGTGTGTGTGTGTGAATGATAGAGAGAATGAAATAAAGAGACAGATGCGATGTCTTTTGTGTGAAAACACGATACACTCAGTGCGTGTATGTATGCGCGTGTGTGTGTGTGTGTGTGTGTGTGTGTGTGTGTGTGCGTGTGTGTGTGTGTGTCTTTGCTGTTGCTCAGGACGGATGATCTCGTTGTGATACGGTGAAATAACTTGCCATCCTAACATCCGGACAGGAATAAAGTCCTCCGTGATTTCCTAGTTTCCGCTTGCCCTTCGCCTTGATATCAGTGCGTGCGAGGCGAGAATGCACGAGGATGCGTGTGCATGTGTTTGGATTCTCCGCGTGTGCGTGTGTCACGGGTCATGTTGCTATATGAGTGTGTAATTTGGTGTAAATGTGTCGACCAAGGTGTGTATATTGTGTGTAAATGTACTAATACCATTTATATGTGCAGAAATATTTAGTCATAAATGCCATAAGTGGATGAAAATGCGCATTAGAATTAAAACAATACTGTAATATTTTTAGAGGGCGTATATATATATATATATATATATATATATATATGTATATATGTATATATGTATATATGTATAAATAATATTATATATATATATATATATATATATATATATATATATATGTGTGTGTGTGTGTGTGTCATGGTTGTGTTGTAAGAAGCTTATTTGCTAACCACATGGTTCCGGGTTCAGTCCCACTGCGTGGCACCTGGGGTAAGTGCCTTCTACTATAGCCTCGGACCGACCAAAGCCTTGTGAGTGGATTTGGTAGGCGGAAACTGAAAGAAGCCCGTCGTATATATATATATATATATATAAAATGTTTGTATATATGTATATATCTATGTATGTGTGTCTGTATTTGATATGTATCCATATACATACATACACAGGGACATACATGTATGCATGCCTGTATAATACTATGACTCCTTCTTCTACTGCTACAAGAGGGAGAGAGAGAGTGAGAGAGATTGAGAGAAAGAGAGAGAGAGAGGGGGGAAACAGAGAGAGAGATAGAGAGAGAGATGGGGAGATGAGAAAATCATGCAACGAAGCTAGAAGCCATCCGTAACAATTTCGGGAATAATTTGATGTGTGTGTGTGTGTGTGTGTGCATGTGTAGACACACACACACACATACATATATACATATATATATATATTTATCTATATATCTATCTATCTATCTATCTATATATATATATATATATATATATATATATATATATATATGCATACATATATGTATATATATACATACATACATTTATGTATATATACATATATACATATATATATATATATGTATATATATAGATATATATATATATATATATTCATGTATCTATATATATATGCATACATATATGTATATATACATACGTATATATGTATATATCTATACATAAATATATATATTCATGTATATATATATGCATATATATATTTATACTTATGTATGTATACATATATATTTATATAGATGTATGTTCACACATATATATGTATATATATGCATACACACACACATATATAATATTACACTAATATGTATACATACGCACACATATCAACTCATTCGTACA
Source organism: Octopus bimaculoides (assembly GCF_046866305.1). Classification (NCBI taxonomy): domain Eukaryota; kingdom Metazoa; phylum Mollusca; class Cephalopoda; order Octopoda; family Octopodidae; genus Octopus; species Octopus bimaculoides. The sequence continues at coordinate 16,892,950 of NC_142957.1, forward strand.
CAAATTTATAAATGCATGTCTGCATGTGCGTGCATCTGTGTGTGTGTGTGTATGAATATGTCTATATGTACAGAGAGAGAGAGAGAGAGAGAGAGAGAGAGATTGACATATGCACATAAATGACACACACACACATTTTACAGACACACGCACTCATAAGCACACACACACACACACACACACACACACAAACATACTCGAAGTTCTCCCACGCTCCACTGCCTCAAAATATCATACAGACATTTACTCGCCCGCTGAGTAAAGCGGAAGTGCTCCCTTCATGTCCCCCTCCTCTCCCACCGTCACTCGCATTAAAAAAAAAATTATGGAAAATTTACCAAGAGACAAATATGGCGTAAAGTGCTCTCCCTAAAGATTTATTTATTTTTTTAAAATTGTTTTATTATATATTTTTGAGGTTTATTCATTTTCAAAATCGTTAGCCCTCCGAACAAAATGTCTTCTTTCATTTGTTCCGGCCTTTTACGTTGTGAGTACAAGTCATGTCGAGATCAAAAGCTTTGCCTTTCATCATTATGGGGGTCGATAAAATAAGTACCAGTTGAGTAATGGGGTCGATGTAATCGACTCTCCCCTTCTCCTAATATCTCAGGACTTACACCGAAAGTAGAATGGATTCTTCTTCTTCTAATTATTATTATTATTATTATTATTATTATTATTATTATTATTATTATTATTGAGTGAGAGAGCAGAGCATGCCATCAAAGTGACAATGGGGTAAAATATACGAAGCCCATTATACCCATCATGACTACCCGTCTGATAAGGGTACACCAGGCACATACATCACAACCATATGTGCGCGACATGGTGATCTTATATCAAGATAAACAGTGCATGACCTCGCAAATGGGGCCCAGTTAGAATTTCCTTCAGGTTGAGAAGCCCATCCCGCTCAAAAGGTCCCTGAATAAAGTTTGTTTAAGGACGTTGAGCAAAACACCCAATTTTCCAAAGGTGAATTATTCAAACCCCAAAGAATTCCTTTCAACACATGGCTATGATGCTCCCCAACTACTCCTGCTCATGATCAGAGATGCACATATCATCAGCCACCAAGGGACATGCTCAACTGGTTAAGGTCAAACAACTGACAAGCAAATCTGTGGTATTAAGCAGAATATTTGCTGTAGCCCATTTTTTATACCAAGACAATATATTTGTGCAACTGAGGATTACTCTGCATTTTACATTTGATGTAATGTCCTCCTTGCTTAATTAAATGGAGTCGTAGTGCATTAACTTTGGATATCCTTGTTGCATATTTTGATATATATATATATATATATATATATATATATATATATAATTATCAGAAGTTCATATATTCGAAAAGGAGCACATTTTATTTTAAAGCATTCGAGTCGTAATATATATTTTAGGAAGTTAAGTGTTATGCCCGGTCATAGAGTGACCACTGGTTTCGGACATATGAATCGCTTATTTCAGTCTGAGGAGTGACTTGCGCTGCTTTATATGCACGAAACTAATGGCCTCTCTATGGCCGGTCATTACTATTAATTTCCTAAAATATATGCATCTACACACACGCACACATGTATACACACACGCACATACAAACATATATGTGTATATATTTATCTATGTGCATATATATATACGTGTGTATATGTGTGTGTGTGTATATATATATATATATATATATATATATATATATATATATATATATATATGTATGCGTGTACTTGTATATGAATAAACTTAAGCGTGTTCATGTATGTATATACTTGTGTGCATGCATATGTGTATACGTCTGAATGTGTGTGGCATGTATGTTTCGGTATATATATTACTTACGTATATATGTGTTACACACACACACACACACACACACACACACACACACACACACACACACACACACATGCGTGGTTGTTTGTATTTCTTTCAATGCGTGTATATCTCTATCATCTCTCTATGTATCTCTTTCTTCATCGTCTGCCAATCACGCAGTATCGTCTGCTCATCAATCAATCAGAGATTTATCAACAAATTATCAATATATCGATCTTAGCTGCTTTTTGTTTGTTTGTTTGTTTGTTTGTTTTGTTTTGTTAGTATGCTTTTTCTTTCGCTTTCCCGGGACAACCCACCATCTCCAACGCCGCCAAAACCACCACCACCACCACATCACCACCACCATGGAATACAAGACGAACAAGAATAACTACACACTCACAGACAGTTATTACACTCTCATACATACACACGCACTAACATACACACACACAGGCATGCGCACATACAGACACTTGTCGCTAGCGCCACCTATATTGTGCAAGAATCACATTATCAAAAAAGTGACAATAGTGACAACGAAAATTCTACAGACCATCACTTCTAGGGAATTATTATCACTAATACACACACAGGCACACACATACACACACACACACACACACACACACACACACACACACACACAAACATATAAACGCACGTAAACACATATATTAATACATATTTATGAATATATATACGTGTTTGTATATATAAAACTAAACACATACAAATATGCATTTATGCATACATATCCATGAATATATATATATGTCTGTATATATATTTATATATATATATATACACATACGTCCACATATATACATATATTCATACATACACGCATATATGTATGACATATATATATATGATATATATATATAATATATATATATATATATATATATATATATATATATATAATGTCGCGTATACATAAATGCACACACATACATACATATTTATCGATCTCTGCATATCGATACGCGAAATCGATAACAATACAAACAGATCGTTTCAAGACAAGACAAGAAGACAACTTAATATCGCCCAATAAATATATACAAATATTTTTACGGTTTTTCCATTCTGAAAGAAAACAAACAAACAAAACCAAACCGAAAATGAAAAAAAACAAAGCAGGAAAAAAATCAAGGAAAATAAAGAACTCAACATGGCTGCCATACGATGCAAATAAATAAATAAATAAATGATAAATAAATAGATAAAAATCACAACAAATATAACAAGAATGTAAACAAATAGATACCATAGTAAAGAACATCACACACACACACACACACACACACACACACACACACACACACACACACACACACACACGCACAAATGAAATACAAATGGTCAGAGAACAACATCGGTTACGACAGCAGCAATAACAATAACATGAATAATGAGTCAATGAGGATAGTGTTGACATGGGTAGCCAGGCCTGGTAGAAATAGCGGCTCAGTGAGCCTCAAATCACACCTTACTGACTTATGTATGTATACATGTATGTATGGAGGCGCAATGGCCCAGTGGTTAGGGCAGCGGACTCGCGGTCATAAGATCGTGGTTTCGATAACCAGTCCGCTTGACAATTGGTGTTTGTGTTGGTGTGTTTGTGTTCCCGTAACTTGCGGTTCGGCATAAGAGACCGATAGAATAGGTACCACTTCTTAAAAGAAAAAAAAAAAGTACTGGGGCCGATTCATTCGACAAAAAATTTTCCAAGGTGATGCCCCAGCATGGTCGCTTTCTCTGCCTGAAACAAGTAAAACTTTAACGATAAAACTTATCTTTATTAATATTACTCTTTTACTCTTTTACTTGTTTCAGTCGTTTGACTGCGGTCATGCTGGAGCACCACCTTTAGTCGAGCAAATCGACCCCAGGACTTGTTCTTTGTAAGCCTAGTACTTATTCTATCGGTCTCTTTTGCCGAACCGCTAAGTTACGGGGACGTAAACACACCAGCATCGGTTGTCAAACGAAGTTGGGGACACACAAACATATACACACACATACATATATATATATATATATATATATATATATATACATATATACGACAGGCTTCTTTCAGTTTCCGTCTACCAAATCCACTCACAAGGCTTTGGTTGGCCCGAGGCTATAGCAGAAGACACATGCCCAAGGTGCCACGCAGTGGGACTGAATCCAGAACCACGTGGCTGGTAAGCAAACTACTTACCACACAGCCACTCCTGCGTCTAATATGTTTTTTTTTCTTCTTCTTATCATAATTGATTAACCAAATTCTAAATCTAACCCAGAAAGGTTCGTCAGTGTTAATTTGATCAGATACCATTAAAAAGGTTTCAGAAATGTCATCTTAGCCAAGACAGTGTTGAGACCAAATTCCCCTGCAACTTCCTGTTAAGAAGGTATTCTTGCAGACCTTCCTTACTATCTAAAAACTGATAGGATTTTTCTTTCATAGATTTAAATTATCAAAATTGTCTTTGAAAAGATTGGCATTGCGAAATCTATCAGGTACCATAAAGAAAATTTAAGGAATTTCCTATCAACAAACACCTTGTATAGACCGAATTCCTCTGCAGTTCCCTATCAAAAGATAATTTTCTGTCCTTGAGTTTCTTTACTACCAACGGAAGACAGGATGTCCCTACCCTCCAAGAAGTGTGTAGAGGTGCATTTCCAAGACTCTTATATTCTTGGGAAAGTCTTGAAATCCATTAGGGTCTCATAAAAACTTTTCATAAAAGTTATCGTATATATCTTTATCAATAATTTTTCTCTCATAGATTTAAATTATTAAAAGAGATTAAATAAATTCTAAAACTGTCTTTGAAAAGTCTGGCAATGCTCAGTCCATCAGACATCACAAAGAAGTTTTAAGAAATTTCCTATAAATAAAGATCTTGTTTAGACAAAATTCCCTAACAATTCCATATTAAGAGGTCATCCCCCCCCCCCCCCGGAACCTCCTTACTACCTATAGAATTTCCTTACCTAAGAAGTATGTAAAGAATGGATTCCAAAATCCTTTTAACCCTGGTGAAGCATTGAAATAAATTCCTTATATCAGACATAAAAATCCCGACATAAAAATTATTATGCATCTTTATTAATCTTAATCTTCATAAGAGATTAAACAGACCCTAAAATTGTCTTCGAAAGATGTGACAGTGTTAAATCCATCAAACACCAAAATTTGGGATTTTAAAAAATTCGTCTTAAACAAGAATTTGTTAATTGCAAATACCCTAAAATTACTTATCAAAGAGTCAATTGTACCCCACTGGGTACAAGAAGTGCGAAGGGCAACGATTCCCATTATCTTTAGTCTTGGATAACACTTTGAAACCAATTCCATGTCTAAG
>NC_142957.1:16903141-16905641 GCF_046866305.1 Octopus bimaculoides
CTGCCCTAGAGCTATCGGGGTTCGTGACGAAGCTGTCTTCGTTACCAGCTGTTAAATAATAAACTAAACATCGCTACCCGCTTCGTGCACTTAATAAGCTCATCATTTGAGGGCATAGAATCTCAACACGATTTTCCTCCTCTCTTCTCTCTCTCGTTTTCACGTACGTCGCATTAGTTCTTCACAAGCAGACACAGGAGAGGAAGTGTTGGGTCACTAGCAAAATGATTACAGGAATTGTTTTTGCTTTACAAAACTCTGCGCAAAAAAATGTCTGTGGAATCTCTGAAGACGAGCAAGGCGGAGATCTTTTCTTGCCTTTAAAATCAGTAACGGTAGGATAAGACAGAGGCTTTCACGTACCAGAGAACTACCGAGGTACGTTGCGAAACCGTCTTCGCTTGCCTGCAATATGATAAATATTGCTGTCCGCCACACTTCACATACACCTTAAGAACGGGGCTCGTTTTCCACAATTCGTTTCCAAGGGCCCAGGTCGGCCGGGACAAGAATCTGTTGATTCTTTTCCTTGGTTTTTGAATTGCACTATAATTCTAATAACAGTAGCAAGAGGAATTTGAAGATTTCTGGCAATTTTTCGCTGGCTAAGACCAGCCTCAGATTGACCAACAATACGACCTCTTTGAAAATCTGATAGTTCTGCTGAATTTTTTGTGCGTGGCATGGTTACTCTTCGCAAAGTGGAGGCGCAATGGCCCTGTGGTTAGAACAGTGGACTCGCGGTCATAGGATCGCGGTTTCGATTCCCAGACCTGGCGTTGTGAGTGTTTATTGAGCGAAAACGCCTAAAGCTCCACGAGGCTCCGGCAGGGGATGGTGGCGAACCCTGCTGTACTCTTTCACCACAACTTTCTCTCACTCCTTACTTCCTGTTTCTGTTGTGCCTGTAATTCAAAGGGGCCAGCCTTGTCACACTGTGTCACGCTGAATATCCATGAGAACTACGTTAAGGGTACACGTGTCTGTGGAGTGCTCAGCCACTTGCACGTTAATTTCACGAGCAGGCTGTTCCGTTGATCGGATCAACTGGAACCTTCGACGAATTACAGGCTGGGACTTCTTTCACAATTGGTTCGCTCCATCTGGATTGTCCTGGGGTTAAAGAACAACAACAGCGATAACAGTGTACAGCCAATAGTGGGGGGGGGGAGACCTCTACGCGTTGATCAAACAGCTAGAAGTAGCAGCCAAATGTACTGTCATCTCTTTTTGAAATAATATGAAGAACACATTGGAAGGATATCGTGACAGAGGAACCAAAAGTCGGAGTGGTCACGTTTGGAAAGCTTTTTAGCTGACGTTTTCTAGATTGAGTCTGACCTGGAATCGTACCACCACCACCACAAACCATCAACATAACTACCACCACCACCACCACCACCGATTCTACACCACCACCACCACCATACTGTCTTTTCACACATTCACTCTCGTTCTCCATTTACCAAATCGCTTTGTCTTTCTCTCTCTTTCTCTCTCTCCCTCTCTGTATATCTACCTTTCTCATATTGTCTTCCCCTATCTATCTGCCTTATCTGTCTACCCCCCCTCTTTCTCTCTCTCCTTGTCCCTCTCTCTCGTTCTTGCCTCTCTTCTCTCGCTCTCTCTCTCTCTCTCGCTCTCTACATGCAACTCCGTCTCTTATCGTCTGCCAAACTCACCAACTCTCCTTCTCCTTTCTTACCTTCTTTTTCGTTCTCTTTCTTTCCTTCATTCTTTCTTTCTCTCCCCTCTCTCTCTCTCCTCTCTCTCTCTCTCTCTCTCTCTCTCTTTCATCTCACTTCGGTTCTCCCTCTCGTTTCTCCTTTACTCTTTCACTCCATTCACTCTCACCCAGACTCCTACTTCGTCTCTCGTTCTTCCCCTGTTCCTCTCTCTCCTCCTCCTCTATCTTCCTCTGTTCCTCTCTCTCTCTCTTTCTCCGTTCCTCTCTATCTCTCCCTCTTTCTCTCTTCCTCTTTCTCTCCCTACCTTCCTCTCTTTCTCTGTTCCTCTCTATCTCTCCCTCTTTCTCTCTCCCTTCCTCTCTCTCTCTCTATCTCTCTGTCTTTCTCTCTCTCTCTCTCTCTCTCCCCCCGTCAGACATCACACTCCACCTGTTCTTTATACCTTATCCAGCCTTACTCTTCTTTCTCGTCACTCTGCTCTTTATGTCGATAGAGTTCCTTTCATCTTTCTCTCTTTCTCCACACACACACAAATATGCCTCTACCGGTGTCAGCTCAATGCGCAGTCACACACACACACACACACACACACACACACACACACACGCATCCATGCTCTCCACCTCCCTCTATTTGTTTGTCCGTCGCTGTCTCTTTGTCTCTCACTCCACCGCCGCCACCATCTTCATCACAAACATCGCAAAGAAACGTCACACTCACTCCTACTCCTATTCCATACTATGCTCTCACTGTCACCACCACCCCACTCTCTCTTTCTCTCTCTCTCTCTCTTTCTCTCTCTCTCTCTTTCT
>NC_142957.1:16923141-16927885 GCF_046866305.1 Octopus bimaculoides
AATAGGTTTGTTAGACATATAATTAATAATTATTTTATTAGTTATAGGGAAATTTTTGGCCCGTCGGACAAAATACTTAGCGGTATTTCGTTCGTTTTTAGGTTCTGAGTTTAAATTGCGCCGAAGTCCACTTAGCCTTTCGTCTTTCGGGGCACAATAAAAATAAGTACCAGTTGAGTACTGGGGGCGACGTAGAGGACTAGCCTCTTCCCAAAATCTTTAGCTTTGTATCTGTCTATCTACCTCTCTCTCTCTCTCTCTCTCTCTGTTGTTTATAGTTTCAGCTTAGAGCTGCGGCCATGCTGATGCACCGCCGTGTAAAAAATAAGCTCATCCCTGGGTGGGCTCGGACCACCAACCTTTCGGTTAACAGCCGAACGCGCTAACAGATTGCGCCACAGAGACATATATATAAATACTTATTTGAATAGTTTATTTTAATTTACTTTTAGAAATAATTTTTCCAAAAGTACTAAACAGATGTTTCAGTGTTTGCTTGTCACTCACCACCGCTTGGCAACCAGTGTTGGTGTGTTTACGTCCTCGTAAAATAGCGGTTCGATAAAAGAAACCGATAGAATAAGAGCCAAACTTTAAAAAAAATAATAAACCCTAAGATAGATGGTACAGATATTCACTATTTACAATAATAAATTTAGAAATATCTTTTAATTTATGTTTTAGCTATAAATATGCAAATGATCTGAATAATTAAAATATTTCTTTATGAAATAAGATTTTAGATAAACATTGTAATATGTAAGAAGAATTATTGTACTTATTGTATCAGTCCCTTTTGCCGAACTGCTAAGCATATATATATATATACACATATACACGACGGATTTCTTCCAGTTTCCAGCTGCCGGTATATATATATATATGAAGGGTTTGTTTCAGTTCCCGTCGACCAAATCCACTCACGAGGCTTTTGTTGACCTAAGGCTATGGCAGAAAACACACTTGTTCAAAATGCCACGCCGTGGGAGTGAACTTGGAACCATGTGGTTGATAAGAAAATCTTTTCATCACACAGCCACCAGTTTAAATTTCTCCCTGGGTTTTTTTTTTACCGCATCCTGCAGTAATGATGTATTATTAAAATCACTGTAACTACGGAACGTCGCAATAAAACCAACCCACATTTTAACAATTTGACAAATGTTTTACGAGAAAAAAACGCATCTCTTTCACTGATCAAAAATTTAATATTATTTTATCTGACAGTAAATCATATAACGATATGTAACGATTACTTTATCGTCTGCAAAAATTTTACTAGAAGCATATCTATAGCCGTGTAACATATAGGAGCTTTTTCGGCCGCAGTCTCTAGGATACTGAAGTAGAAGTCCGGCAGTGTGTTTAATCTTTGATATCAGCTTAAACCGTTTTATATCGACGCTTGATTGTGGATTATCCCAGTAAGGCCATCCACGTAAGCTTCTAGTACATGTTTCTAAATAAGTAACAAACATTTTTTTTCTTTATTGTTATCCGTCGCTATGGTAATCTCTTACCCAATCAAAAGCGAAATATTAAAACTTATGCGAAAAATTATGTTTGGATTAATATACATTATATTAAATAAAAACCACGTTATTTTTGACGGGTACTACATTAGTTATAACAAAGTTGAACACCTTCGAAAAAGAATACTATCCACACAAAATACATACAAATGTTTGTGTGTGTGTGTGTGTGTGAGATACAAACGTCAAAAAGCCTTGTGAAATACACATATATATATATACTCTTTTACTTAATAATAATAATAATAATAATAATAATGATGATAATAATAATAATAATGGTTTCAAATTTTGCCACAAGGGCAGCAATTTGGGGGCGAGGAGGGGATGAGCTTACATCGACCCCAGTGTTCAACTGGTACTTAATTTATCGACCTCGAAAGGATGAAAGGCAAAATCGACCTCGACAGAATTTGAAGTCCATTATTATAAACTACACACTCTATGTTCTGAGTTCAAATCGAGCCACTGGTAGTCCCGCCCGACTTCGTCTCTGGGCTTGCTAAAATAGCAAAGATAACCATCTTGAACAGAAAACGATACAACAATGATGTGCGTAAGTCAATGATATACAAACTTAAGGGACGGCCATTGTTAGATTGTCTTTTGACGATCTTCAGTAAGATTTGATGCGGGACAAAAGAAACAACGACGTTAAATGGATGCATCAAATATGAATTCGATGCGATTGAATTCCTTAAAATCGATGTCAAAACCGATTCATGCATACGTGTGTGTGAGTGTGTGTGTGTGTGTGTGTGTGAGTGTGTATGTATGTGTGTGTGTACACATACATACATAAATGCACGTGTATATGTATATATATATATACATATATATATGTATGTATGTATGTACATATGTATACATATATATGTGCATATATATATATATGTATGTATGTATATAAACACACACACACACAGAATTTAACATTAGCTTGAAGGAACATAGAGCGCTTCTAAGTACAGTAATGTTCCTTAATTTCTTTTCAAGACAGTTGTCAGTGACTTCGAAGTTTCGGCTTACTAGTCGGAATCATACACACACACACGCACAGGCGCACAGATGCACACAATCACCCACCCACCGATGTATATGTATATATATATATATATATATGTGTGTGTGTGTGTGTGTGTGTGTGTGTGTGTGTGTCTGTGTGTATTTATATATATATATATATCCACCTATGTATATATGTATTTATGTATGCATGTATGTCTGTTTCAACGTATGATCAATGGCGTTTGATACCCGACTGTAAGACCCGCGATACATGCATAGCATATACAATCGAATGCTTATGAAGAAATCAGATTTTAATATCAATTTTTCAATATTTTTTTTATGAGCGACAGCTGGAAAGATGGCATACGCACATACATACATACAAACATACATACATACATACATACATACATACATACATACATACATACATATTTAAGCATATATGTATATATACATACATAACACACACACAACATAAGAGTAGTCTATTTTCCATGGAGCATTGTTTGATATATGTGTGCGTGTGTCTATATGTGTGTGTGTATGTGAGCACATATAATATATATATATATGTGTGTGTGTGTGTGTGTGTGTGTGTGTATACATATATGTACATATATATATGTATATGCTTTCGGTACGAATGTTTTTTTTTTTTTATACGGCGCTGTTTTTACAATCATGTAAATAATAATAATGGTATTTTTTATATAAGCTTAAAGCTTATGGCGATCACCATGCAATGAGTAAGGAAAATAGTCTTATAAAGAGGCATATAAGCCTTCGACAGAAGAAAGAAGGCTTTCCTATCCGCATGGGAGTCGAACCCACTTCCCTCTATTTGACTCCCATGCAGATAGGAAAACCTACCTTTTTCTGTCGAGGGCTTATATGCCTCTTTATAAGACTATTTTCTTTAGTCATTGCACAGTGATCGCCAAAAGCTTTAAGCTTATCTAAAAATATCATATATATATATATATATATATATAGCAATGTTCAAACAATTTTGTCATACGAAGACAACGAAGGCTACAAATAATTAATAAATATATACTCTTTTACTCTTTTACTTGTTTCAGTCATTTGACTGCGGCCATGCTGGAGCACCGCCTTTAGTCGAGAAAATCGACCCCGGGACTTATTCTTTGTAAGCCTAGTACTTATTCTATCGGTCTCTCTTTTGCCGAACCGCTAAGTTACGGGGACGTAAACACACCAGCAACGGTTGTCAAGCGATGGTGGGGGGACAAACACACATACATATATATATATATACATATATACGACGGGCTTCTTTCAGTTTCCGTCTACCAAATCCACTCACAAGGCTTTGGTCGGCCCGAGGCTATAGTAGAAGACACTTGCCCAAGGTGCCACGCAGTGGGACTGAACCCAGAACCATGTGGTTGGTAAGCAAGCTACTTACCACAGTATTCTTCCCTGTTATTTTAATATTTCAGGTTAAGGACCCCTTCTTCAGGTAATTTACGGAGAAAAGTTGTTTATAGCTATGAGAACTGGGTGGAATAGTCGAACAAAACGCTTAGCAGCATTTCGTCCGCCTTTACGGCTCTGTGTTCAAAATTTCGCTGAAGTCGACTTTACCTTTTATCGTTTCGGGGGTTGATAAAATAAGTACCAGTTTGAGTCGATGTTAACTACCTCTCTCTCGCTAAAAATTGCTGGCATTGAGCCTATAATAGAAAGGATAATTATTATCATTCTCGCTTGTCGGTTGTGTAATACGGGTGCCAGCCACAACCCTTTTATTATTATTATTATTATTATTATTATTATTATTAGGGAAGTGGAGTGACAGGATAGCTGATGCAATTTTCAAGATGGCCGCTAGCAACACATAATTTAACGCCCGTTTTACGTTGAGCGCAAATTCTTTGCGTCTAGATTTTTATCTTATCTTTCGTCCTTCAATAGATCGTTAAATTATAAGTACCAGTTAAATACGGGGGTTGGTCTAATCGATTATCTGTGGGGTTGATATATATTCCATAAACCATCCTCGGTGGGAATGAAATGATTAAGAGAGGACTAACACTACCTAGAGGCTCCCTCATTTGTTTGAATAAGGAAGTAACAGTTAAGTACTTGGATTGATTAGACATTTATATAAAGCTACTTAGATGCGAATGGGATGATTAGAAAACTAAGATTACTTAGGGTCTCCCTTGCTGTTT
>NC_142957.1:16930885-16940885 GCF_046866305.1 Octopus bimaculoides
AGCCTCTGAGGGAAACCTCAACATGGTTGCTTCGCTTGCTCGAAATAGCTGCCAAATCGGCATCGAATCACACCCTACTGTCCTATGTATATATAAATTAACAAACAAAAAATCACCATGGTAACCAGAGTTGTTAAAAGGAACAACAAAACACCTCTCAAATCGCAGCACTCTAACGAACTCGAAATAGCTATGCACAGTCCATTTGCGTATAAAGTGTATAACGTGGTTTTGTTTTCACTTAAAATGGATGTATATTACGAGAACTGGTCACAGACAGAAGACGAGCCGGCGGTTGAACAACGAAAACACACACACTGAACGTTCGATAAAAATTTTGAGATGAATACGTAAATATCAGCTGTGTGAATACGATCTTTATGCACTGAACACGTACACACACACCTACACACACATACACACACACACACACACACACACACACACACACACACACACACACACACACACACACACACACACACACACACACGTGTAGGTATATATGAGTGTGTGTGTGTGCGTGCGTGTTCGTGTGTGAACAGACATATGCAGTCATACGAGTTAATAACCGTATGCACAAATATTTTCACGCTCGTATTACAATATGCAAGATATGTACTACTTAATATTATGTGAGTGTGTGTGTATGTATGCATTATACACACATACACACACACACACACACACATACACAAACACACATATATCTATATGTATATATATGTATGCATGTATTATATAAAGATATACACCGACACACATAATATAATGCATAAAAGCTTATACATATATATATATACATACATACATGCATAAAACACAAACACACACTAACCTACACCCATATACATACACACACACGCATACAAACGCACATATATATATATATATATATATATATATATATATATATATACATGTGTGTGTGCAATCACACACACATATATCATACGCAGCTGTGATTACCGTCTGCTTCAGCTCTGACAACCGTCAACATTCGCTGATCAGGTCACACACACACACACACAGACGCTCACAGGCGTACACACACACGCACACACACACACACACACACACACACACACACACACACACACACACACACACACACACATTCATCGCTATTTGTATGTGTGTATAAATCACCCAGAATGCATTGCGACGCGTGATTCCTAAAATGAGTTCGGTGAAAAGAAATCATATGTTAAATGCGATTCCTGTAATAGAGAGTGGTAAAAAAAATATGGCGACAACAACAGACACATTCACAGAGACGCACTGATAAATAGACATATATGTATACATAAGTACATATACATACACACTGGCACATGTGCATGCATACATACACACTCACATACATGCATACAACCATATATATATATATATATATATATATATATATATATATATATATATTTATACCCAATTGTTTTGTATTCATACTACAAATGTCTAATAAACACACGCTTATATATATATATATATATATATATATATATATATATATATATATATATATATATATATATATATATATATACGTATACATATATACATATATATGCATATATATATATATTCATATATGTGCTTATATATGTGGTAAGTATAAATTAAAGTACATGCGCATGTATGTATACATATGTATATATATACATATATATGTATATGTTTATATATATATATATGTATATATATATATATATACATATATGTATATATATATACATATATATGTATATGTTTACATATATATGTATATGTTTATATATATATATATATGTATATGTTTATATATATATATATATATGTATATGTTTATATATATATATATATGTATATGTTTATATATATATATGTATATATATACATATATATATATATATATATGTATATGTTTATATATATATATGTATATATATACATATATATATATATATGTATAAATATATATACATATATATGTATACACTTATATATGTATATATATATATATACACATATATATATGTATATGTATATACATATATATATATGTTTATATATATATGTATATATATATATATATATATATATATATATATATATATATATATACATATATATATATATACACATACTTGAACATATACACACATATACACATACAGGCAGGTGTATATGTGTGTGTAACTGTACGCTGATTGCTGCCTTCCGGTAAATCATGATCGCATCGGTGTGTTCTACTTCATAGCTTAACGAATAATGTTTTTTATATACACTCACTTGCATCTACGCACATATACGCACTCACAAATCTTCGTATATTCGTGTATATATATATATATATATATGTATGTATATATATATACGAGCAACGTTGAGTGTTTACTATATATTTGTTATATGTGTGTATATACCAAAATGCAAATAAAAAATACCCGTGTGTATGTGTGTGTGTGTATATATATATATATATATGTGTGTGTGTGTGTGTGTCTGTGTGTATGTATGTATGTATGTATGTGTGTGTGTGTATACGTATGTGTTTATGTGCATACGTTTATGTGGTTTTGTATATGTATCATGCTGTGAGTGATTGTTGAGACGTATTCATTTAACATATATTTCAGCTCTTAAACATACAATGAAACATGTGTAATATACGTATACACAAATGCACGCACACACACATACACACACACACATTTACACAGACATACACAAAATGACACACACACATACACACACACAATTTTATAGATATGTATATATATATATATATATATATATATATGTGTGTGTGTGTGTGTGTGTGTGTGTGTGTGTGTAATACATATAATTTCGGCTCTAATTCTGTGATAACTACTTACATTTTTCCAAGTGAATGCATGTGCGTTTCTATGTGTGTGTGTGTGTATGTGTTCGTTTGTGCGTGTATATATATATATACAGACATACATAGTGTACAACACATGACAATATGCACGTATACACATATATAAATGCATACATTCACACATAGACATACACACATATATATTCATATATGTATATATATATATTTATATGTATATATACGTACGCATATATATATATATATATATATATATATATATATATATATATATAATACAATATAATATATGTATGCATGCTTGCATATAGTATCACGTGTTATGGTTATGCGATCGCGGGCGCATGCGTATGTGTGTAAGTATATACAATAGCATATTTTTTGTGTGTTTTTGTGTGAATTGATTTCCTTTAATCCGGTGTGTCTAAATATGTGCACATTTGTTTGTATACACACACCCACGCTAGCACATACTCCTCATATACACACATACTTAAATACATATATATGAACTTTACATTGTCGTTAGGAGGCACATGTTAACACATGGAAGATTCGGTCAGAATACGTAGAGAGCTTCTCGTACTGCGATACGGTAAATAAAAATACCCACTTCGGTCGTGAATGACAATGTGATCTCACTTGGAAAGCTCCCCCTCCTAGGCACGAGTTTCGGCAAGATTGTTTGTGGAAGACCAGCAGTCACCCTCTCTTCTCCACGCCACTGATCTTATCCAAGGGAAAGGCAAAAACCAATACAGCTTGGCATCAGTGGTGTCACAACTCATTTCATGAGTGAACTGGAGTGACATAAAATAAAGTGTCTGGCTCAAGAACACAACACATACTTCAGGAATCGAACTCACTACCTCATGATTGAAATTCCGACGCTCTAACCACTAAGCCATGCCCATGCCCCTTCACTAGCGGTATCTTCATAAGATTAACCAATCTCATAGAAATGAGCTGCTAATCTGTTTATATATTCAACAAATCCAGTAATTTCGGAGAGCTGGAGTTTCTTATTTGCATACCTTGATTGTTTGAGCAATATATCTCTGATCAGCATCCTGCGAACGGGTATCTCAGTACCCAGATTATCAATATATGATATAATAATAAATGTTTTCTACGTAGTAGACATACTAACAGGGCAAACTTAACCATCTCTCTGTACATTGAAAACAAAAAAAGACCGATTCGATTTTCGATCCTTATTACGCTCTCATCAGGTGTGTTTACACCAATTTCAATGATCCCTAGAGATATAAACAGCCAATTAGTTTACATACTCAACAAATCCAGTAGCACCAGAAAAAAATGGAGACATTAATTAATTAGCATACCGTATGTGTTTAACGGTTTATTTTAATATCAACGCCTGTCAATGAAGATCTCAGGTGATGTGACGATGTTGACAATGATAGCGATCACCATCATCATCATCATCATCATCATCATAGACATTATTTCCAACATTACGATATGCTCATACCCCCTGAATGACTTATTTCCCTATTTACTTATGTTGCTATTGTTCTTTCTTTGTTGTTGTTTCGTTGTTGTTTATTTGTTTCCCCACATAAAGAGAAACAAATCGCCATTTTGCTAAATCGGTAACGGCACTCATACAAGAGTACATATCACCAGCCGTTTATATACTTACATATGTATACAATCATTGATGTACATATGTGTGTGTATGCATGAGCATGTACATGCACACATACATACATGCATACACAGAGAGACTCGTGTTTGCATCTTTATCATATGTATATTAATACATAAATATATATATATATGCCGGTGTATTTGTTTGTGTAGGTGTACAATTACATATAGATAGAAATATATATATATATATATGAATGTGTATATATATATATATATATATATATATATATATATATATATATATGCATATATCTGCATGTTCATTTTACGTTATTCTTCTCTCGTTCTCTCCCCTTATTTCTCCCTCTCTCTCTCGCTTCCTCTCTCTCTCTCTCTCTATCTCTCTCTCTCGCTTCCTCTCTCTCTCTCTCTCTCTCTCTCTCTCGCTTCCTCTCTCTCTCTCTCTCTCGCTTCCCCTCTCTCTCTCTCTCTCGCTTCCTCTCTCTCTCTCTCTCTCTCTCTCTCTGTGTCTATCTCAAAATTATTAACATTTATTCATCCTAATTATCACATATTAAGACAAGCAAATCAATTAATCAGTAAGGTCATTTAACTATTTTCCTAATTAAACCTAATTAAATACTACCAATTTGAATACAGCTCTTGTACTCGATTTTGCTTTGCCTCAGTTCATTCCTAATTAGAAAGAGCCAAGATGAAACGCGTTCCAACAGTGACCATCCCAACATTACAGTACAATACACAATTCCTTTTCTTTTTTGCCATTTCGAACTGTTGTTCCTGACTACGCGATATAACTTCTGGTTTTACTAATTATTGCGAACTCGTAGAGAGGCTATTAACAATAGCATTAGTTTGTAATAGTTAGTTATAATCGTAGCATTATTAATAATATTATTCGTATTATTATTTGGCCTAATTAACCATCATAATCAATGTATACCCACGTTAATAATTATAATTATAATAATTCTAATTCTAATAATAATAATAATAATAACAATCCTTTCTACTAAAAGTACAAGGCCTGAAATTTGGGGTGAGAGGACTGGTCGATTATATTGACCCCAGTGTTTCACTGGTACTCAATCTATCGACTCCGAAATGATGAAAGTTAAAGTCGACCTCGGTGGAATTTGAACTCAGAACACGAAGACGGACGTAATGCCGGCAGGCATTTTCCCGGCAATAATAATAATAATAATAATAATAATAATAGTAATAGTAATAGTAATAATAATAACAATAGTAATAATAAAAATGATAATAATAATAGTAATAATAATAATAATAATAATAATGATAAAGAAATAAACAAAAAAAGCATTACCTCTACAAATAGAATATTTTCTGAACTAGTTGGGTTGTGTAGGTGACAAACAGTTGAAAAATCAACACAAACTCGGAGATTCTTCGTTTGACCTAAAAAAGAAAAAAATGATTGTTTTGAAAAGAAGAAAACCAGAAAATACGAATAAGCACATACTCGGGCTGAAAGTTGTATGTGTTATCGGCACGAACGAAATAAATATAACACTCACCGCCCGTACACACGTACAGGAAAATACACCCACTTGCAGACGCACTCACACATATATCTATATTTATACATATATGTGCATACGTACACAAATACAAACGGCTTGTCTACGTGTCTGTCCGTGTGTCTGTCTCTGTCTAGAGGTAAAAATGCATGGTGTTTGTAAACTGTACGACGCATCGTTTCCTAAGACACATTCTCTCTGTAATTACCTCATAGAAAAAACCGCCATTTAAGTGGTCTGCCTGCTTGCTTTCGCTGACGCTGTAGTCTTTTCCCCCTCTAACTTTTTCTCTCCCTCTTCTCCTACTTCTTCTTTGTCTCTTTCTTCCTCGTTTTCCTTCTCCTTCTCCTTGTTGTCGTTGTTGTTGTTGTTGTTGTTGTTGTTGTTGTTGTCGTTGCGATCTTCGCTGTTGCTTTATCTTTTTTCTTTCTATTATATATATATATACTTTTATTCTCGATGTTGTTGTTTTCGTTGTTGGTGTCGTTGCTGTTATATTTCGCCTTCATTTTTTCTCTCTGTCTTTTATCGTATTTTTCTCTGATGTTTTTGTTGTTCTTTTTCAATTTTTCTACTTTCACTTTCACTTTTGTCTTTGCTTTCTTGTTTACTTTGCAGTGTTTTTTGTTTTTCCTTTATTTCTTATTGTTTTTTTTTATTGTTTTTTTCCTCTCTGCCGTTTCTTCATTCGTATGCTTGATTCCTTGATATCTATTTTATTTGTTATTCTTTAAGACCATTCTTATTTTCGTTCTTTTCCTCTTACTCTCTCTTCATTTTGTATACGGTTTTGCTTCCTTCTCTCTCTCTCTGTCTTGCCTTCTCTCTCTCTGTCTCACAATGTATCTATCTCTTTCTCTCTCTCATATTCTCATATTCTTTATCTATTTCTTTTTTGTCTATCAACAACCCCGTAGATCAATTGCTTCATTCATATATATATATATATATATATATATATATATATATATATATCCTTTCGTTTTATATATTCTTTCAGCATTTTTGCTCTCCCCCTGCAGCACTTACACACACACACACACACACACACACACACACACACACACACAAACAAACAAGCACCTGCGCGCGAGCACAAGATCTCCTATTTCTATTTCTGTCAAATATTCTTTCTATCCTTCCACATGTCTTCTCTCTTGTAACGTTCTCCCTCCCTCTCTCTCATATATATATATGTTTGTTTGTATATATATATATATATATATATATGCGTGTGTATGCATATATGTATATATATATGTATATAAGTATATATATATATATACACACATATATATAATCTTGCACCTTCTACTCTCCTGTGCCGTATCCTTACTCTCCTCATCCTGTCTCCCCCCCCACACTTCTAAACACACATGCTCATATACCCCCTTTCATATTTTCCCTCCTAGTTAGCCCCCCACACACACACACACAAACATATCGTTCATATGTTGTCTCTTCTTCACTCTATATTCGTTTAGCATTCATCCTCACACACACACAAACACAAACACACACACACATACACACGCCAATACTCTCCCCCTACTTCCACTACCCTACCCCCCCGCTTTCACCTTCATATTCCTTTCCCTCTTTCCTCCTTCCCGTCTATTCCTTCGCATTTGTTTTGATTTTACGCTTTTATGCTTTATCTGTCCGATTGTTCGGTTGGTCTAACAGTCCTATTGGTTTGACCAAATTCCTGGCGCAGCCGTTTTCGTTTCTTCATATCTTTCATGTCCGTATGTCCGTCTGCCTGTTCGGCTGTCCGTCTGTTAAGCTAGATATACATATGCATATATATATATATATATATATATATATATATATATATATATATATATATATATGCGTGTGTGTGTGTTTGTGTGTTTTATGTTTGCCTCTTTCTCTCAATGCATAGTTCTCGCCGAACACACGTTCGCCTCCCCGCTGTCATTCGTTCCGCTTTTCTTTTCTGTTTTCTCTGTTAATAATGATAGTCTGGTTTGGTATTTCTGTATATATACATACATACATACATACATAAATATGTATGTATGTGTGTGTGTGTGCATCCCTTTATTTCTCTTTTCTCTCTGTTTTGGTGTGTGCGTGTTATATATATATATATATATATATATATATATATATATATATATATATATATATATACATATAAGTATATATATGCATATAGAAATATATATTCATATATATATGGATATGTTTGCATTTATATGTATATATGCATATATATATATGTGTGTGTATTTATGTACATATCTATGTACGTATGAACATATATGCATATATATATATGTGTATATATGTACATATATTTATATGTATATATGTATGCATATATATATATATATATATATATATATATATATATATATATATATATATATATATATATATGCACACACACATATGTACACAGGCACCCGTTCATGTTCATAGACAGTGGTATGCGCACACATCTATATTCTTTGTATTCTACCCCCGTGTATCGCTTTTTCTTCCTCCTCCCCCCCCCCCCTTATCCCTGCCCATCTCCACTCACCGGTCACTGCATACTGCATATCGATCTTTCTGCCAACAGATTCGTAATTTTTCTTCATTTCGGATGAAGAAACCGAAAATCCCCTCGTGGGACAGTTGATCATTATACGGCTTTCTATTCAATAAAGCTTTTCTACAATGGCAAAAATACAAAAGGCAGGTTTTTGTGGCTTTCGAAAGCGAACCATTTCTTTTCGTCGGCTTGCAATCTCGAGTTTGAATCCCCATGTGGGGGCATACATCACTACAGCAGAACCAAAGATCAAGCGAAGCCAGCTGCTGTTCTCCTTGTAGGATAGTTATCAGGTTGGCACAACGGAAGTGCAACTTTCTACGATGTTTCTCGTCTGAGACCTGATAAAACATAGCAACCAAATCTTCCCTCAGCGTTCAAACACAAAAGGCATAGCTATATACCTACCTACCTACCTACATACATATATACATACATACATGCATATATATTTTTTTTTCATTTTTATAATATTTTTTACTAAGGACGGTTTACGTAATGGATGCATTTCCTATTTCATGTTACGCAAAAACGAAACGTACGTATTTAATGATTTCAAAACATTTTTTTTGTGTCTATCTGTTCTCTACCAACGCTTCACAGCCGGTGTTGGAGCATTTGCATCGCCCCATAACTTAGCGATTCGGCAAAAGGCGATGGTTTAAGTACAACTTGATGAACATTTCTTCAATGTAGTACTCTATCATGGTCGCTGTCTAATGACTGAAAGAAGCAGAAGATAAAAGATGAAAGATGTACATATATATATATGTGTGTATATATATATATATATATATATATATATATATATATATATATATATATATTTATATATGGTGCATGTCTGTGTGTGTAAGTGCTTTTGCATTTATCCCTCACCTCTTAGCAACCGGTGTTGGCTTGTTTATGTCCCCGTAACGTAGCAGCTCGTTAAAACAGACCGATAAAATAAGTAGCAGGTTTCAAAATAAAATTTTAAAAAATTTAATACTGGGGGACGGTTTTTTTTTTATTCCACTAAAAACCTTTTGAAGTCGTTGCTCCAGCATGGCCACGATCCAACGACTGAAGCAAATGAAAAAAAAAAAAGATGAACGATAAAAAGATTTGCATCTTTGAAACAAATATTTTTCTCGATAATAAATTCTCAGTGAATCAGTGCAGGCCATTTTTATCGGAACTCTCTTTGTATACATTGAAAAAGAAGAACAAAAATAATTAAATTTGTTTTAATATTTTCTTTTTTTCCGCAATCGTCCGAAGATTGCTTAGATTGCCGATAAGAAATCCAGCGAACAGATTCCGTGGATGATACAGCGTTGCTTCTAATAAATTGTAAACTACTTCACTAACATCAGTATGAAGTGCTGTTTTTCCTCTCACATGTTTACACACAGACGTACGTGTGTA
>NC_142957.1:16943385-16948385 GCF_046866305.1 Octopus bimaculoides
GTCTATTTGTCTCATTTTGTTTGCCAATTCTAAGTGAAGTTAAACTAGTTGACGTCTGTTTAACTTCTTCCCTATTTTTTTTTCCTCGTGTGTTGTTGAGTGTCTTTGTGTTGTGCTGCACACACTACACAACAGTGCATTTAAAACTTGACTCTCTCCAGTTTAATGTCGGCCATATTGTCTATTTGTCTCTCTCATTTTGTTTGCGAAATATTAGTGAAGTTAGGACTAGTTATCGTCTGTTTCCTTTCTTATTTTTGCGTGGTGTGTTGTGTGTGATTCATTGAATTGCGTCTCTTTAGTTAATGGGAGCTGTATTGACTGTTTCTCCCTCTCAGTTTTTGGTTTTTTTATCTCTTGGTGAAGACTAGCTGTCATTTATTTTCATTTATATTGTGCGTTGTGAGTTGTGCATTGTTGTATAATGTGCATTGCGTTTGCATTTCAAAATTGACTCTCTTCAACTTATGGTGGCGATAGTGTCTGTGTGTCGTGAATTGCCATATAATTGACGTGTAAGTTGTGCTTGGTACGGTATGTTTTGCGACACGTGGTGTGAAGCCAGTAGTGTTGTGATTTAAACGTTACTTTGAAACTGATATGTATCTATTGTGAGTTTTACGCTGCTGTTTGACTAATCTGTTTGTTGTGAGTTGGATAATGTGTCGTGACGCGTTATATCGATTTCAGTTGCGGCTGTTGTGATGTATATCCACTGTAAATGGATGGTGTGTATTGTGAGTTATATGGTATTTGCTATGATGTGTGGCGTCGTTTTGTTTTAGTTGTTGTGAGTTATAAACCGCTGCCTGATTGATCTGTATGTTATGATGTTATATATACATAATAGACATGATTTTTCTTACAATAATAGCAGCCATATTAACGATTTATTTCACTCATATAGTTTGCCAAACAAACAAACAACATAAATGAATCTAACACAAGTTGTCGTCTGCTTCTCTTCATTTATTTGTCGCTCGGTGTTGTGAGATGTGTGATTATATATGACCATTAGAGACATTACTTTATTCAGCATAATGGCAGTTATATCCTCTAGTTATCTCTCTCTCCCTCCCTCCCTCTCCCTCTCTTGTTTACCATATATAGACATCAATTTAAATACCAGTTGTCGTCTGCTGCCCTTTTCATTTTTCGTTGAATGTTGTAACTTTATTCAACATAATGGCTGCCATATTCTCTCTGTCTCTGCCTGTCTGTCTCTTGCGTGTTTTGTTTGCCAAACATCGGTGAAGCTAGGACTAGTCACCTTCCATTTCTTTCTTTATGAACGTAGCCTTCCCTTGCCTTCTTTGCAGACGTGATATTCTTTATAGAACACACGGCTGCCATGTTTGTCAATAACTATTTGTTTGCCAGATAGAAACTAGAATCAAATTTAGTCACTTTCTGATCTCTCTTTTCACTGTATTAATTTTTGTACGACATTGAGAGGGAGTGTTTTGGGGGGAGATTTAACTGTGGTTTCTAGCAATTTTTAGCGACCTCGTTTTATCTCTCAATTATTTTCGTTAGTTTAGAATACATCAGATCTGTCTGAATAAAACACTAAACAAATACAGTCCAGCTAAGACCATCTCATCTACTTTTTGTCTGTCTGCCTGTATGTATGTATGCATGCATGTATGTATGTGTGTATGTGTGTATATATGTATGTGTGCATGTATGTATGTATGTATGAAGAACTGCCATAACGACAATATTGCCATCTTATTAATATTGTTGTCATTGCTGTATATTCTTTGCGAAAGAAACGTATCACTCTTCTTCTTCTTCTTCTCCTCCTCCTCCCACTCCTCCTCCATTTACTTTGCTTGATTGATTTTTGTTCCCTTGCGGGTCCTCGTAAGGAGGTCCTGGCCCCTGCCTGTTCTCACTCCGAGGAAGCCCTAAAAAGAAGACATATAAACCCCTATAAATCTTCTGTATACACACGCCAATCCCTTTAGCAAACAAGCGCCATAAATAGATGACGCCTAATCGGCTAACAATCTCATTGCCTCTTTCGCCATTGCTAAATTCTGTATGTGCGTGTGTGTGTGCGTATGCGTGTGTGTGAGACTATGTATATGTATATATATATATGTGTGTGTATATGCATGTATATATTTATGTGTATATGTATATACACGTATATGTATGTTTATGTATGTATGCATGTGAATATATATATGTGTGTGCATATACATGTATATATATGCAGGTATATATGTGTGTGTGCACGCATGTATATATATATAACTATATGCATGCATGTAAAAGTGAATGTTTGTACATGCATGTATATGTATGTGTATATATATACATATACATATATACATGTGAATGTATATGCATGTATATTGTGTTTGTATACATATGTGTGCGTGTAAATATAGCTACCTGGGTGGCATATATATATATATATATATATATATATATGTATATATATAAACCCTCTACAATACTTCTGCTCCCTTTCCGAATCCCCACACACCGATTCCACTTTCTCTTCCCCACGCAAATGGCAAACGCGGACAGAGAGAACAGATCTGTTTATCTTTTTACTTGCCGCGGCCCACATTTGATTAGCTGAAGAGGTTAAATTCACTATCAGTTACAATTAGCAACTAATCTTTGCCTGTTTATTTGTGGGAGATCAGTAACGAGTCACATGAGTGGCTGCGTGGTTAAGAAGCTGGCTTCATAACCGTACGGTTCCGAGTTCAGTCTCACTGCGTGGCATCTTGGGCGAGTGTCTTCTGCTCTAGCCTCGGGCCGACGAGAGCGTTGTGAGTGGATTTGGTAGGCGTAGATGAAGCCCGTGGTATATATATATATATATATATATATATATATATATATATATATATATATATATATAGCTAGGCGCGAACACTTATTTTTCTGCAAAATAGGGGTAGCTTATCCTGTTCAGGCTATATTATTAGCATTATCCTGCGTTTGAGAATTTAAAATCACTTCTTTAACTTTCTAAGACATCTCAACACTTCTAAAAGCAAACTTCGTTTGTTTGTTTGCGTTCATCGTAATTTGAATTATATATTTATATATATATATATATATATATATATATATATATACGTGTGTGTGATTGTATCTGTCTATTTATCTATGCTTGACTACAATGTTGGTCTGTTTACATTCCTGTAACTTAGCGGTTCGACATAATATACCGATACAAAAAGTACCAGTTTGAACCTTAAAATATATAAGTAGCTGGAGTTTCTTCGTTCGATGAAAATTCTTGAAAGCTGTGCTCCAGTATGACCGCAGTATAATGACTGGAAGAAGTAAATAGGTTAATAGGTAAATTGTTCTCTCGTTCGCTGACACGTACGGGGACTAACTCGTAGTAAGCTTTTTCGCATACGCTAAATCGAAGATTTGTTTCAACGTGATCCGTACGAATTCTTCCCAACGAGATTTTACCATTTCTTGCCATAGAAATGATGTCAACTTGACCTTATGGATGGAATTGTGTCAATAAGATACCTTGAGCAAGTTTTCTTATTTACTTAATCTCAAGCAATTTCTTAAGACCTCCATTGAAATTTTACTCGGGTTGGCTTTTCCGTCCATACTTTCGAGATCGATAAAACAAGTTAACAGCTAAGTATTGGGGTCGATGTAATCGACTGGCCCCCTCCCCCTCAAAATCTGCTGGCCCTGTGCCAAAATGTCAGGCCTTGTGTTTGACATTATTATTATTATTATTATTATTATTACTAATCTTCATTTTCCAAATTTCGTTTCTGTTTTATTATTCGTCTTTTTTTTTTTCTTCTTGAAATACATTCATATTTGTTTTATCACTTCGACTGACATTGAATTCTCAATGAAATTTCTTCCTCGTTGCGGCATGAATGCTACAAAATCCTATTTCTAATTTCCTAATCGCCCCCCCCCCCCCTCCTTCCTCCTCCTCCTCCTCCTCCTCCTCTTCTATATATCCTACGGCCAAACCACAGTAATTTAATCAAGCGAAATAATAATCATTCTTATTATGGTCATTATCTTCAATAATTACGACAATACTGCCAGTAGTAGTAGTAGTAGTAGTAGTAGGTGGGGGTGGGGTGGGGGGGGGTGGAGTTTATTATAAAGTCTGCTCACATTCAGATTTGTTGTAGCCGTCATCCCTCTTTCTTTATGCCTGTCATCGTCTACCACCACCACCACCACTTCTTCATCCTCCTCCTCCTCCTCCTCCTCATTATTGTCGTCGTCATCATCATCATCAAATGATGGTCGTCATCGTTGGGATGGCTATCATCATCACCATCGTCGTCATTATCATCATCGTCATTACCGTCATCGTCGTTGTTGTTGTCATCATTATCATCATCATCATCATCATCATCATCATCTTCGTCATCATCATCATCATCATCGTCGTCGTCATCATCATCATCATAATCATCCTCCTCATCATCATCTTCGTCATCATCATCATCAGCAGCATCATCATCTTCGTCATCATCATCATCATAATCATCCTCCTCCTCATCATCATCTTCGTCATCATCATCATCATAATCATCCTCCTCCTCATCATCATCTTCGTCATCATCATCACCATCCTCATCATCATCATCATCAGCAGCAGCAGCATCATCATCTTCGTCATCATCAGCATCATCATCTTCGTCATCATCAGCATCATCATCATCATCATCTTCGTCATCATCATCATCATCTTCGTCATCATCATCATCATCATCATCGTCATCATCATCATCCTCCTCATCATCCTCATCATCCTCATCATCATCGTCATCCTCATCCTCATCCTCATCATCATCATCATCATTGGTATCATAGTGATGGATTATTGAGGGCTATCATTAATTCCCACATGATTGAGCTGTTCTTACTATCCTTGCTTTTCAGTTTCGTTAATTATAAAATATTAATATTATTATTATTATTATTATTATTATTATTATTATTATTATTATTATTACTGAGTGAGAGAG
>NC_142957.1:16953385-16955885 GCF_046866305.1 Octopus bimaculoides
TACACAAACGACGTATACACATCAAGCTCTCTCGCATCGAAAGCTACACATGCGTGTCTTGAAACGATTCCAGTGCATAGACGCCATATACACACATATATATATATACGAAAACGCTCACAAGCCTACATACACACATACATGACGTGGCAATTGTATTGTGTGTATGTATGTATATATATAAATATATATATACATATGTATATATATATGCATTTATATATGAGTCAGTGTTTGGGGCGATTGCAGCCCCTGTCGGCATACATGTATACAATTTTGTGCTTTTCCTATAACATGAAAAGCATTTACCTCTTATTTCTAGCAATGTAGGTGTCTTGACACTCTTAGTCACGTTCTGTGATGATTGCATTTTTCCTTTATGGCATCACATTGCGCCTCGCTGTTTATAGACACACAGACAGACACATACATACACACACTTACATATATGGATGTGTATGTATATATTCATATGTTAGTTTATATAAACCTGCATAAATGTTTGTGTGTATACATGTGTGTGTTTGTATGTCTATGTATATGCGTATAAATATAAGCTTAAACTTTGCATACAGGAGCGTAGCCGCGACTTCCATTCACCCATCAAGATCATAACATGCATAAACAAGGTGACAGATGTGGCCTTAATGTTACCCACATACAGATCTTAAATTTTCCAACGGTTGCTTCTTGGCTGTTACTCTAGAGTTTCACCAGTTATGTTACCAGCCATCAGATGGAAATCTAATTAACTGTCTTCGATTTAACGGTGATACATCGATCGAAGGAATCCCGAAAGTAACAGACAACAATGTCAGCGAAGTAGATTAATATATTATATCATAGTATCCAGTATATGGATCCAAGGTTCCTTTATTAGAATTTCAACATAAACAAGATATTTGTGTACGTATGTATATGTGCAGATTTGTATGTTGTGTTTTACGTATGTCTTCTCTTGCATATACTTGCATATCTAGAAATGCTCATATATGATAAAATATATATGATATCATATATGATAAAATATATATATCATATATGATAAAATTTTTGAATGTTTTATAGATTTTTACAATTCTAGTGATGGATTGGATCTGTTGTCTTCGAGTTAGCTTCCTCCTTTCTGGTTTTGAGAATCCTCAAGATTGGTATTGAGGCAATGTGTTACATGTTCTAGTGCCCACATAATTACAGGTATAAACCAGAACTTGTAATCTGAAAAGAGTAACTGCAGATTTCTCAATAGCTCAGCATAGGTGGTCTCTTTTTCACTGAACTTCAGCTTTATGCTAACATCCGCTGGGAAGCTGATTTTTATACAACTGTACAGTTTCTTTTCTCTATGCCAAATTACAATGTCAAGTCTATTATTTTTACAATATGTATGTATGTATGTATGTATGTATGATTAGATATTCTGCGAACAGAGTTACATTCTCTTGAATTAACGCATGACAAGATGAGCATTCTAGAGGGACGTGCGTCGTTTCATATCTCAAGGACAGTCAATTGTGATTTAAAGTACGTTTGTCCACTACCTTTAACATATAAATAGATGTCTCTGATACCTTCTCACCTCTCTTTGTCTGATTACGTCATATCTAAGAATTCTTTATTGCGTATGGCCATCATTCTTGAAGACTCTATGGTGCTACTTCACAGACGTTTGCTCACCATATTTAGTTTACCAAATCCACTCACAAGGCTTTGGTCGGCCCAAGGCTATAGTAGAAGACACTTGCCCAAGTGGGACACTTGCGCAGTGGGACTGAACCCAGAACCATGTAGTTGATTAAGCAAACTACTAACCACACAGCCACTCCTACGCCTATATATATATATATATTTATTTATTCAAATTTCATAAATGCTAAAGAACAGCTACAGGCGAAGAACAGTATTAGAAAGGACAGTGAAACATTGCGATAGAAATGCGTACCGTTTTACTTCAAACTCCATATAAACTAAACGAACGAATTTAACAGACAGCTCTACATCTTCTTAACGTCTGCTCCCAACCACGTACAATAATACAAAGTCTTTCACAGGATCAATAAGTGATAGGTATTGATCCTTGCTATCGTCTTATATAACTTCGAGTTTAATATGGGTTATTATTTGTTATTGAGGCAGACGTCTGTGAAAATATTTGATATATAATGATAAATCTATAATGGCGCGTAATCATATCTCGCCGCCATTTTGTATTAAATCGTGGTTGCTTAGGGGCATCTTGTCTATGTACGCATGCGTGTATGTATTTATGTGTATATCTTTATATGTATACATATATGAATGTTAATATACGCCGTATGTTTTTATAAGTTTATTGGTATGTATGTATATATATATATGTGTGTGTGTAGCTATCTTTAGTTGTAAAGATTTCGCGTATAATATGTTTGTATGTTATTGTATACGTGTATTTAGATATATATGGCTGTTTGTGCAAATGCTTGATTCCTTGGTAATGTCATTGTCTATGTACGACTTTATT
>NC_142957.1:16976208-16981208 GCF_046866305.1 Octopus bimaculoides
AATCAGTTAAGATCAGAGCCATGAGAGCCACTGCCTGGTACTGCATCAGGGCATTAGCAAATCTGTGGTACTGAGCAGAATATTTGCTGTAGCCCATCTTCTATACCATGACAAAACAATGTACATGATAACACTTCCAATCAGTTAAGATCAGAAGCCATGAGAGCCACTGCCTGGTACTGCATCAGGGCATTAGCAAATCTGTAGTGTTGAGCAGAATATTTACTGTAAGCCATCTTTTTATACCAAGACAAAACAATGTACATGATAACACTTCCAATCAGTTAAGACCAGAAGCCATGAGAGCCACTGCCTGGTACTGCATCAGGGCATTAGCAAATCTGTGGTATTTAGTAGAATATTTGCTGTAGGCCATCTTTTTATACCAAGACAAAACAATGTACATGATAACACTTCCAATCAGTTAAGATCAGAAGCCACAAGAACCATTGCCTGGTACTGCATCAGGGCATTAGCAAATCTGTGGAATTGAGCAGAATATTTGCTGTAGGCCATCTTTTTAGACCAAGACAAAACAATGTACATGATAACACTTCCAATCAGTTAAGATCAGAAGCCATGAGAGCCACTCTCTGGTACTGCATCCGGGCATTATTATTATCATTATTATTATTATTATTATTATTATTATTATTATTATTATTATTATTACTATTGAGACGGCGGCCTGGCAGACTCTTTAGCATTGGTATTTTGTTCATCTTTACGTTCTGAGTTCATATTCCTCCGGGATTATTAGCCTTGCCTTTCATCCTGTCGGCACTCGATAAATTAAGTACCAGTTGCGTACTGGAGTCGATGTAATTGACTAGTCCCCCACCCCTCAAAATTACCTATAGTAGGAAAGATTATTGATATTATTATTATTATTATTATTATTATTATTGTTGTTGTCGTTGTTGTTGTTAAACAGCCATCATCATCATCATCAACACCACCTCAACATTACCAAAGAGTTTATTGCTTCCTCTTCTTGTTCTTCTCCTTTTCCCCCTCCCCCTCCTCTTCCTCCTCCCGCTACCCATCATCATCATCATCGACATCAGCATCATCATTATCATCATCATCATCATCATATACTTCTTGTCCTCTTTTTTCTTTTCTTTCTTCCCCTTCAATTCTTCTTGTGTTAATCTTCCATCTCTTGTTATTCATCACCTTAGCCTCCTACCCATACTCCCCTTCTCTCCTTCCTCTTCCTCCTCCTCATTTTTCTCCTGCTCCACGTTATTGTTGTTGTTATTATTATTATTATTATTATTATTATTATTATTATTATTTGTTATGCCGTCTTCTTTCCCCTTCATTTACCACCATTATTATCACCGTGCAATCTTTTATGCTCACTACGAAATCTCCATCATCACCCACCCCACCCACCCCCACTAACACCCACTCTGTAACCACACCGTCCCTCCCTCCCACCACCACCACCACCACCAACGCCGCCACCGCCATCACCGCCGCTACAAACTGCGCTACCGCCATCTTCATCATCTGTTTATTCTCTCGTTCTCTCTGCATCCGCCCCCATCACCACCACTTCAAATCACAATACCCTGCCCCCCCTAACATCTCTCCCATTACTACACCTCCTTCCACCGCCCACCCCCTTACTCCGACACCCCCTCGCATCCTACTCCATCCACTTACACTTTGCACACCGTATCTTCATCTTTGCTGCATCGCCGACTCACTATTCATTCGGCAATTTAGATCGCTATAATACACCCAAACCCCTCTTACTACTACTACTACTACTACTACTACTACTACTGCTATCCTAAATTAACTCCCACCCAATCTCCCTTTTCTCCTTCTCCTCCTCCTCCAATGACGACGACGACGAACAAAAGTCCTCGCCATCTTCGATGGTGTCTTATTAGACGTCACCGCCGCCGTCGCTTTGTCGACAACGTCCTGCACGACGTCGACGTCGTAGTGGTGGTGGTGGTGGTGGTGGTCATGTACTTACCTTCCTCTCTTACAGACTTACCTCCTCCTCCTCTTACTCCTCCTCATCCTACTCATCATCATCATCGCCGTCGTCGTCGTCGTCGTCGTTGTCATCGTCGTCATCATCATCATCATCGAGCCATCGGAAGACGTGTACGGCAGTCAGCCACCGCCGTCGTCAGCGTTGTCATCGTCATCATCATCATCATCATCATCATCATCACCACATCCATCATCATCACCATCATCACAATCACCAACACTGGCGTTTTGGTCATCGTCACTGTCATTATTGTCATCAATCAAACAACGTCCTCTTTCCTCCTGTCCATCACCTCCTCCTCCTCCTCCTCCTCCTCCCGCCCCCCCCCGCCCCCCCCACCAGCCAATACCCTAAACCTACCTCTCCGTCACTATCAACTAATATCACCACCACCACCATCCCCACTATTGACGTAAACAAAGCCAAACCGCATAAACACAAACACACACACACACACACACACACACACACACACACACGTATACATACATATATATATATATATACACGTTTGTCTGTTACCACTTTTAACAACACCCGTCGCATGTCGGCATGTCGTACGTACTATTTATCGCTTCCACCACCGCCAGTGTCACTTACAAACACCACCGCCACTAATATCTCAGCGATTATTATTGCAAATGGATCCTCCGTCAACATCGACGGGCCTCATTCTGGATTATGCACGCATAAATACAAGTGCATTGTTCCACAGTGCGAAACCTGAGGCAAGTGTTTTCTATTATAGCCTTGGACCAACCAAAGGCTTGTGAGTGAATTTGGTAGATGGACACTGAAAGAAGCCCTTGATATATATATATATATATATATATATATATATATATATATATATATATAAAGGGCTACTTTCAGTAGTCGAATAGCGTAACCATTAAGCGACATGTCTTCACAGCAACGGCAACGAGTACAACAACAACAAGAACAAATATGAAAGAACCAGTTGATGCATATATATATAGTTCTGTCAGATCAGAAGACGGAAAGACAATATGGCTGTCTCCGAAGTAATCGTAGGACGGTGAGGATTTGTGTGTGTGTGTGTGTGTGTGTGTTTGTGTATTTGTTTGTTTCTCTGTGTGTTGTGTGTGTGTGAGAGAGAGGACCTGTGCATGTGTGGGTAAGTTTGTGTGTGTGTGTGTGTGTGCTGTGTATACGTTTATGTCGAAGAGAGACAGATAGAGAGAAAGGACCTGTGTGTGCCTGTGTGTATATGGAGAAGAGAATGTGAGTGGGTGTGTTTTGTGTAAGTGCATGTGTGTGTGTGTGTGTGTGTCTAAGTGCGTGTGTGTCTAAGTGCGTGTGTGCCTGTGTTTGCAAAATGTGTGTATGTGTGTATCAGAGAGAGAGAGAGAAAGAGAGAGCCACTGTGAATGGAAATAATGTTTATTTGTGTGTGTGTGTGTGTGTGTGTAATTGTAAATGTGTTGGTCTTTGTGCAAGAGTGTGCTGGTCTTTGTGTGTGTGTGTGTGTGTGTGTAGAATACAAAAGATAACGAAAAAACACAAGAAAATAATTCAAAAGAAGATAAATAGCCCCTAAAATGGCTGAAAACAAAATTGACATAGGTATCATTGTTGATTTTGTTGTCAGTCTGCAGTGATGGCGCCGATGGCGGTGATCATGGTGGTACTTTCAAAGGTGTCTTATTGGCGTTCGATCAATCGGTGCTTCGTTTTATATATTTATTTAGTTATTTATTTTTTGGTTTGTTCTTAACACGTCCCCCTCCTCCCCCATACACTTCACTTTTCACGAATAATGTGGCTTCTATAAAAGAACACATCAGAGTCGGAGTCACTAAGAGACAAGGTTCTGAAACGAAAATAAATGGTACTACTACAACTACTACTACAACTACTACTACTACTGTTGCTGCTGCTACCTGGCGCAAAGAGGGAGTGTCATAAAAGTGGTTTATGCATCTATTAGAAATGTCAGCGAAATCTTTCTCAAATCACATCTTACTGTTTATACATGTGTACATATATATTTCTTTCTTTATTGCCCACAAGGAGCTAAACATAGAGGGGACAAACAAGGACAGACAAAGGGATTAAGTCGATTACATCGACCCCAATGTGTAATTGGTACTTTATTTATCGACCGCCAAAAAAAGAGGAAACGTAGAGTTGACCTCAAGTTTCTCCATTTCTTTTAGGGAAACGTTGTCATCTGCTGGTATTGATACATCGATTAGAAAGCATTTTTTTTCTTCATGATCTTTGACAACTATACCTGGTCTATTGGCCTTAATTTCTCTATCTGTGTGTAGTATTATTATTATTATTATCATCATTATTATCTTTATTATTATTATCATTATTATCATTATTATTATTATTATTATTATTATGATTATTATTATTATTATTATTATTATTATTAATTTAAGTTATAACTAGAATTCAGATTCCGATGGCATTTGAGCCTCCACTTCATTCTTTTATAGTTCGATCAAATGAGTACCACTTGACCCCTGCGGTCGATGTAATGGACATTTTTCTCTCTTTCCACCTATAATTGCTGGCTTTGTGCAAAAATTTGTGATTTGAGAACACGACGAGCTGTATTCCTGCAGAAAACCTGCAAAACTTTAAGTTGTGTAGGACCGAATCAAACTGTTTGAAATAATAATAAATGCGACTCATTTTAAACGAGTTGAATAGCTCATTCTTTCATTTGTACAATCGCCCGAATGTATGTGTATGTATGTATGTGTGTATATATATATATATATATATATATATATATATATATACATACGTACATATATATGTATATATACGTACACACACACACACACACACACACATATATATATATATATATATCATATATGTATATATATATATATACGGTTATATGTATATTTATATACATGTACGTATATATACATCCACACACACACACACACACACACACACACACATATAAGCAGAAAACAGAATTTGTTACACT
>NC_142957.1:16988708-16996208 GCF_046866305.1 Octopus bimaculoides
CACACACACAAACTCACACACACACACACACATGTATATATATATATGTATATATATACATCTATATATATATAATATTAGGGATAAAATCCAAAATTACAGGTAAAAACTCAATTAAAATCAATTTATTAAAAATTAAAATTAAATTAAGTTTCACAGAATAAAATATATATAAATATATAGTTTTAAGGAAAAGAACCAAGGTTCATGAACTCATCGATGAGAATCCACTGTCTCATATAGAAAATTTAATAATTAAAAGCACAATAAATTAGCATAATATAATACAAAGTAAATATCATAAGATAAAGATAATATATATATATATATATATATATATATATATATATAAGCGTATAAATTTGAACTTCTTTATATCGCATTTATCTATCTACGTATTTATATATTCTGTATACATTAATCTGTGTCTATAAATATCTATCTCCGTATACCTTTATGTACCATCATGTACTGCCAACTCTGTCTGTCTCCTTCCCTCTCTCTCTCTCTCTCTCTCTCTCTCTCTCTCTCTCTCTCTCTCTCTCTATGTATCTATCTTTGTCTATTTACATATCTGCTTATCTAACTCTGGATCTACCTATATATTTGTCTGTCCCTTCGTCTGTCTACTTGTCTCTGTAATAAGTACGTTACGTTTGTGTGTATATATATATATATATATATATATATATATATATATATATATATATATATATATATATATCTGGTGGTGCTCCAGCATGACTACAGCCATATTGCTGAAACGAGTAAAAGAGTTAAAATAGTTATATGCGCATGTGTGCAAATTTTTTGTAAGCTTTTCAACATGTAACTATGTTCAGCTTTTGACATATTCCTGAAGAGGTATGTAAACTACCAAAATGGGGTGCACTTGTAAGAATGAATCCGTTATACTTTATCCGGTAGAAACACTGCCGGTTTCCTCGTGTAGCAATTACATCTTCCTAATATATATATATATATATATATATATATATATATATGTGTGTATATATAACGTGAGTGTGTGTACATACGCATATAAACATATGCATATATGAATTTACATACATACATGTATACACATAAACACACAAGCACACACCACACACTCATATATATAAATATATACTTGAAATTTTAATTATTATTATTTTTATTATTATTATTATTATTATTATTATTATTATTATTATTATTAGTCATTTAACCTTTACGAACTCGCATGACTATTTGGCAAACATCTGATTATCCGGAAGGGAGAATTTGGAAGAGAGTTAGAGGAAGAAAGAAAGAGAGAGAGAGAGAGAGAGAGAGAGAGAGAGAAAAGAGAAAGAGAAAGAGAGGGGGTGAGAGGAGAGGTGGAGATAATATCTAGGAAAAATACAGTAAAAAAATATGAAATATTTAAAAATAAATATGAAATTACTTATATCATTGATAATAATGATAATAATAATAATAATAATAATAATAATAATAATAATAAAATTAACGATGATGATGATGATGATGATGATATAATAATAATTTCTTTTTATCTGCTACCAGGGGCAGTTAACGAGAATGATGGTGATGATGCTGATGAAAATATTAATAATAATAATAATAATAATGATGATGATTATGATGATTATGATGATGATAATGATGGTAATAATCGTTATAATATCCTTTATCTGCCACAGGGGCAGGTCATGAGGGTGATTATTATGACGATACTACTACTACTATTGATAATAATAATAATAATGGGGATGATGAAGAAATCTTTGTCTGCCAGAGGGGCAACTAACGAGTGTGATGGTGACATAGATGATGATAATGATGGAGATCATACTAACGTCAACAAAAAGACAACAATAATAATAATGATAATAATAATAATGATAATAATAATAATAATAATGATGATAATAATAATAATAATAATAATAATAATGATGATAATGAATATGATGATTAAAAACACAAGATCAACAATGTCTAAATACACGAATCAATACCACTAACACAACCACCACCACCACTACAATAACAACAACAACAACAACAACATCTACTACTACTACCACTACCCTCACCACCACCACCACCACCACCATCGCCAAATACCATTCTTGGCTGGTAGCCAAATGCGAAATTGTGGAGATATGCATTTGTTCCTCTCCATACAAAATTACGATTTTGTATGAAAGTTCATACACTCAGCTATACACACATGCGTATACATACATGCAATTTACATTCATACATACATACATACATACATGCAGGTATATATATATGTACGTATGTAAATATGTTTGTGTGTGCATATATATATATATATATATATATATATATATATATATATATTCATATATATATATATATATATATATATATTCATATATATATATATATATATATATATATATATATATTCATATATATATATATATATATATATATTCATATATATATATATATATATATATATATTCATATATATATATTCATATATATATATATATATATATATATATATATTCATATATATATATATATATATATTCATATATATATATATATATATATATTCATATATATATATATATATATATATATATATATATATTCATATATATATATATATATATATATATTCATATATATATATATATTCATATATATATATATTCATATATATATATATATTCATATATATATATATATATATATATATATATATATTCATATATATATATATATATATATATATTCATATATATATATATATATATATATATATATTCATATATATATATATATATATATATATATATATATATATATATATATATATATATATATATATATATATATATATATTCATACATACACACATGAGCACAAAATGCAGCTTATGTGCAGTGAATGTCACACACGCATTCCTTAGGCAAGCACATAGAAACACCCCACATTCATACACGCACGTACACACACACACACACACAATTATATATTTATATGCGTATTTCGTATACAAGTTCTGTTTAGAAATATGCGTATATATGTGTGTGTGTGTACGTGTGTGTGTGTACGTGTGTGTGTGTACGTGTGTGTGTGTACGTGTGTGTGTGTGTCTGTGTGTGTGTAAATGCAGTTACTACAGCCTATGTATGCATGTATCAATGAAGTCAATACCAATCAAAGTTAGATCGATTTCATTACTCATAACCCTAACCCTACACTCGTAATCAAGCGCCACCTCGTGCCGAATAGGAGATTATCCTTTCCGATCCTTCATCGCCAGCGTATAACGATTTTTATCGTAATAACCACACACTCTCTAATCTTGCTGTTTGCTCGACCGCGCATGTGGCCATTTTTACGGGCAATATGTCAATGTTTATAGAGGGTTCATTTGGCTAATTAAAAACGAGATGATAATTCCGTTTCATAAAAATCATAATTTCATTAAATCTACAGCTAAATTTATATCATTCATTAAATTTTCTCCACAATTGTGTATTACTATTTTACTTATCTAAAAGTATTCTAGATATATATGTTATTTCGCTCGATTGGAATTTTAAATTGCTATTTGTGTGTGTGTCTCTCTCCTACTTCTGTCTATCTAACTATCTATCTAGTTCAAATTTTTTAATCGCTGTTCACCATGGTTGAGAGATGAACCATCTCTGTATCCTTTCAATACGATTCTCTCCATCATTGGCTAATATCCATATGTTCGATTTTTCATCAATACGTTCGATTTTGCTGCTCACTTAAGAATTTCTTGTCGTTCCTGATCTCATACAATTAGTTATCAGATCGTTATCGCTTCAATGATTATCGATCGATTTCCTTTCATAAGCAATCAACTGATCGATCAATCAATCAACAAGAAAACGCCGAATAAATCTCTATGTTATTTGAAATGTAGTGCGAAAGATTAATCAATTCTTAATCCTCTTGATAATCGATAATCTTAATACCTTTAATTAAAGACTCAGGTGAATTTGAGTAATTTAAACGTCAGCGTTGTGGTATTTAGGTGGAGGCTTTGGAATTGTCTTCTAGGATTTTGATGCAGGAATGGCTGTGTGGTAAAGAAACTCGCTTTTGCAAGCAAGCACGCGTTTTCTGGCTCATGTCCTGGAATAACCTCGAACCGAGTCTTCTATAATAACCTCAAATCGAAAATGCATGACGTGAGACTGAATCTGACTAACGGAAACTTTGTTGCAACAACCCAAGCTATATATATATATATATATATATATATATATATATATATATATATATATATATATATATATACATACATATACATATACATATATATATATATATATATATACATATATATATATATATATATATATATATATATATATATATATATATATACATATACATATACATATATATATATATATATATATATATACATATACATACATATATATATATATATATATATATATATATATATATATATACATATATATATATATATACATATACATATATATATATATATATATATATATATATATATATATATATATATATATATATTTGTTCTTTTATTACTTTATTTGTTTCAGTCATTTGACTGCGGCCATGCTGGAGCACCGCCTTTAGTCGAACAAATCGACCCCAGGACTTATTCTTTGGATGCCTAGTACTTATTCTATCGGGTTCTTTTCCTGAACCGCTAGGTTATTGGGATGTAAACACACTAACTTCGGTTGTCAAGCGATGGTGGGGGGGGACAAGCACAGACATATATACATATATATATATATATTTATATATATACAAACACAGACGACAGGCTTCTTTCACTTTCCGTCTACCAAATCCACTTACAAAGTTTTGATTTGCTCGAGGCCGTAGTAGAAGACATTTTCTCATGGTGCAGCGCAGTGGGACTGAGCCCGGAACCAATATGTAAGCAAATATGTGTGTGTGCATTGTGTGTGTACATATATATATATATATATATGTGTGTATATATATATATATATATATATATATATATATATATATATATATATATATATATACATATATGCACATAACTATATAAGCATATACATACATGGATCTAAAAGCATATATATGTGAGTGAATGTGTGTGTATACATAGATAGATAGATAGATGGATAGATAGATAGACAATTGATGCACACCCACAAAGAGACTCGCCATGCATCATAGACAGAAATTTCATACGGGCAATTTCTTTCGCTGATAATCACAGCGTCTGGAGCGCTAAACATCTGCGGTTTGCTTCGCCTGCTTCGTTAAGCGTGGCGGAATGTGTAACAAACGCAACAGTCTATGCCGTACGCATCTGTGCATCGAAAGACGAAAGACAAAACCATATATATATATATATATATATATATGTGTGTGTGTGTGTGTGTGTGTGTGTGTGTGTGTGTGTGTGTGTGTATTTACCGGGAACAGCGACAACAACAGCTGAAACAGCGGCAACAACAACAACAACAGCAACAAAAGTATCTGCAAAATTCAGACATTAAAATAAAAAATAAAAAAGCGAAAAGGAAATCCGTTCAGCAATTTCGTTCTATGAGATTGATAACAAACATGGCGTCTACAAACATAGATTTTGTGTTTGTTTTTTTTTTGTTGTTGTTCTTGTAGTTGTTGTTTTTCCTTGTTTTGTTTCTTTTTTTTTTGTTTTGTTCGCTTTGAGGATTTTTTTTTCTTTTATTTGGCCACAAGGGAGGTAAATGAATGGGTTACGTTTATAGGGGTAAGTTATTAATTATGAATGTTAAGAAAACGGGGGAAATAATAATAATAATAATAATAATAATAATAATAATAATAATAATAATAGGAAGATGGATGAGGAAGAGAAAAAGAATTTTTTTTTCGAATGAGATAGGAGACCATCGATTTTGAGGGTAGGGACAAATTCAACAACAACAACAACAATAATAATAATTATGTTAATAATAATCGTTTGTACTATAGGTACAAGGCGGGAAATTTGGGAGGCGGGGACTAGTTGATTACATCGATCGACCCAATTGTTTTACTGGTACTTAATTTATCGACTCCGAAAGGATGAAGAGGCAAAATCGACCTCGGCGAGAATTTGAAGTCAGAACGTAAAGGACGGACGAAATTGCCGCTAAGCATTTTTGTCCGGCGTGGTACTAACAGACACTGCCAGGTTGCTGCTTTAATAATAATTATTATGATAATAATAATAATTATAATAATGATGATGATAAGAAGAAGAAGCAGTGGAGGAAGGAGAAGAAGAAAAAGAAGAAGAGGAAGAAGAAGATGAAGAAGAAGAAAAAGAAGAAGAAGAGGGAGAAGCGAAGGAAGAAGAAGAAGAGGAAGAAGAAGAAGGAGAAGCGAAGGAAGAAGAAGAAGAAGATGAATAAGAAGAAGTATCACAGCAAAAATGACAATAAAAATCTCCATAAAAAAAACAAGATATTTTATCATTTATATTAATGTTTGTGTTCTTAGTGATGGCATGATTATTATTAACAGAATTATGGTGATGTTATTAATAGATATTATTAATAACGATAATATTGTGGATAACAGTAATAACAGAATGATAATAATGATTACAGTAATAGGAAGTAACGTAAGGTTGGCTGGCTGCGAGCTTGCTCATGCATGCATGCATGCATTCACATATCGCACGTGCATGAAAGCGTAGAGGTTTGTGCGAAATATTAAGACTTTTGTATGTATGTCTCTCTCTTTCGCGCTCTTCCTCTCTCTCTCTCTCTCTCTCTCTCTCTATATATATATATATATATATATATATATATATATATATATATATTTATATATATATATATATATATATATATATATATATTTATATATATATATATATATATATATTTATATATATATATATATATATATATATATATATATATATTTATATATATATATATATATATATATATATATATATATGTATGTATGCATGTATGTATGTATGCATGTATATATATATGTATGTATATGTATACGGATATTTCTAATGCATTTCTGTTGGTACATACACCCATATATATATATAAATTTATATATATATATATATATATATATATATATATATATATATATATATACATATGTGCGTGTGAATGTGTCTGTGAATAGTGCTGCACAAACGTGCATGCATGCGTGCATAGATAACAGATCAGGTAAAATAATTGGACGTATAAATGATAGCATTAGTGGATGTAAATGTGTGTCAAAATGTGTATTTATGAATGTTTATGCGTGTATATATATAAATATATATGTTTATCTATCTATCTATCTATCTATCTGGCCATCAGTCTATACGTATATATATATATATATATATATATATATATATATATATATATATATATATATATATGCATGTATGTATGTATGTATGAATATGCATATATGCACTGATCCATCTTCCCCCCCCTCTCTCTCTCTACCTACATCAAACTACAC
>NC_142957.1:17003708-17013708 GCF_046866305.1 Octopus bimaculoides
CCTTGTGAGTGGATTTGGTAGAAGGAAACTAAAAGAAGCCTTTCGTATATATATATATATATATATATATATATATATATATATATATATATACGTGTGTGTGTGTGTGTGTGTGTGTGTGTGTGTGTGTGTATGTGTGTGTTGTATCAATGAATATCTCTCTTCGTTTATGCAGACATATAATACCTGTTATATTTTCTGCCTCCCTTCAGATCCGTCATACGCCAATACTCCTTGGACACGGCAGCCAAGCCCACAAGGTCAACGTGAGTATTTTACGAGTATTTCCCGTACTCTCTCCTACTTACTCTCTGTCTCACTCACTCACTCTCTCTCTCTCTCTCTCTCTCTCTCTCTCACAATTACGCTCTCTTTTTCACTATTTTTCCATGTGCCTTTTTTTCCGATACATTTTCTCTCTTCCTCAGCTCCTATATATCACGTCGTCTTTATGCATATGTGCGTACGTTTTTGAGTACGTCTATATATATATATATATATATATATATATATATATATATATATATATATTACGCCCGAAACGTCATACACTCTCTCTTTCCTTTCCTGAGCGTCCAATAACACTATCCGTATCACGTCCTCACTTTGTTGTTTTTTTTTTTTTGTTTTTTTGAACTTATATATATAGATATGCAGGGCTATTTCTGAATTCTCAGTATGTTGGAGAAGCAGGTTACTGTCAATCCCTATATATATATATATATATATATATAATGAGAGAGAGTGAGAGCGGAGGAGACAGAGAGATTGATACGTAAATAGATCCTTTTACATCTATGTGTGCGTGGATTTTGACGTGTCTATCTTTGTACCTTTTAATATGTCTATATGTCTACTGAAAATTGTTTCTATCCGTATGTATATCTATCTATTAATCTATCTATCTATCTATCTATCTATCTATCTATCTATCTATCTATCTATCTATCTATCTATCTATCTATCTACGTCTATCTATTTGTTTATCCATAATTCTGTCTTTCCCTCGTTCTCTGCGATTTATTTGCCCAAGAATTCAAGCTCCTCCCTTCGTCGCTCAGACTCCTTTGCTATCTCAGTCGACCTCTCACCATTTCTTCTTCTTTCATTAATTCTCGCTTTTTCTCGTCCACAGCTTACACACATAATTCTTACAACAGTACATTTAACAACACATTCAGTGGCCTAACAAAACCGGCTCTCGAGGCCGCACACACACAATGGCGACCGCAGGGTAAGTGCAGATATATTATCACTATTTATATTTTGAGGAATCTATAAACTAAAGCGAGTCATAAAAGTTGTGAGTTTCTTGAATTTTAATGATTTCTGTTTGGTGTGTGAAATTGACGGAGAAATGGGGAAAATTAAAAAAAGAAAAATACGCATTCCGCCGTTTCGGATTAGGATACTTCATCAGACTACAGACAGATTGTAATATACATCAATGAACGCACAAGTATCGTTTCATCCTCAAATGGTAGTTACAGTTTGACTTTCCACTCATCACACCAACTAGAATTTATTGATATTCATCAAGCTCTATTTTTTATTATTATTTTTTATTATTATTATTTATTGCAGGGTCAGAAATGTCAATTATGTTCTTTTTTGTGTATTAGAATTCTGTTTTTTTCTTGCAGTGATTTTTATTATGTTTTTTTTTATGTTAATATATTTTTATTATGATTTTTATTATGTTTACTAAAAATGTCATGCTTTGTCTTTCTCTTCATCTATCTATTTATCTATTTATCTATGTCT
The DNA here is from genome assembly GCF_046866305.1 of Octopus bimaculoides. Classification (NCBI taxonomy): domain Eukaryota; kingdom Metazoa; phylum Mollusca; class Cephalopoda; order Octopoda; family Octopodidae; genus Octopus; species Octopus bimaculoides. Next base: position 17,005,473 of record NC_142957.1, read on the forward strand.
GTGTATATATATATATGTGTATTCATTTAGTTTCAAACAAACATAACATTCGTTAAAGAATTTATAATTCAATTAACGACATTTTATTCAATTCGCATCTTTTCTCAAATGTTATAAGAAAAAAACACCAGCGTTTCGCTTCATATGCACAGAAATATTTTTTTACTTATGCAAACAGCACTCCTGTCGAGGCAGAAACATGTGTCCACACTTCTATATATGTCTCATCATATTCATTCTGTTCTTTTGCTTAATGTCACGTGACTGCCAAAAGACGACCAAGTTTTGTAGATCTACCCCAGCCTTTTCATTCGTATTTGTTCCCAGTTAACACTAGGCAATTGTCTTACTTTCTGGTGAAACGAAAATGATTTAATCATTTACTATGATTTATGTTTATATGTATTTTGGGTCGGAAATTTTTATATATAATAGTAATATCAATACATAACAGAGAACCCTATTCTCTTTCACACTAAAACGCGTGCAAGCAGGGTCCCACCTATACGTTTTAAAATATTTTCCTGCTACAATAGGCTACCATATTCAAAAACATGATTTATACGTCTACCTCAACTACTAACACCAGAAGGTGCTATTAAATTAGACATCTATTTATCTATCTATCTATCTATCTATCTATCTATCTATCTATCTATCTATCTATCTATCTATATATCTCTCTCTCTCTCTATCTATCTATCTATCTATCTATCTCTCTATCTATCTATCTATCTCCCTCTCTCTCTCTCTCTCTCTCTCTCTCTCTCTCTCTCTCTCTCTCTCTCTCTCTCTCTCTCTCTCTCTATCTAGGCTAACAATATTGTTTAGAATAATAAAGAACTTTACGTATTCTTGTCGTATCGTCCGAGGTTATAATTCATCACCATTCTATATTGTAAATCCAAGATTGCGCTCCAGTTAGACTGGCTGTTATATAACCAGAAATGGCTCCGATGAAAGTAGCATTAATATTATAGATCACTCAACTTCTCTCAACTGATCAATAGAGCACTTGAGTACGCCTGCCTGTAATGAACCCATAAATACCACTGGAAACAATTGTAAGACAAGTTTACTCTGATAGAGTAAAAATATGTAATGGCCATTATTTATATTTTGTCTTGCGTAGCTCGAAACGTCAAAGACTTTCCGTACTCCCGAGCGTCATACTAATACCTCCTTTTGTTATTTACACCACCTCTCCTCGCCTGTTGTTGTTTTTTCGTATATTCTCCCATATATATATATATATATATATATATATATATATATAACGATTTGTAGTACATAAAAATACATGTAATTATATTGGTATTATTATTATTATTCAGTAGTTTTATTTTTATAACGTGCTTTCACTTCACTACCGAGCGCAGCTCTGTGCGCCTTGGGTATGTGCTGTGGTTTGCTGTGGTGCTCTTATGTTTACTGTATTGAAAGTGTTTTGCGTAGAATGTGTGCAGTACCCAGTAGTGCAATTTTCTGTATGTTATATATATTTGTAAGTCCTGGTGTTTTTGTTATGTATTTTTTTATTATACCTAAGGCACCTACTATGATAGGAATTGTTTCTGTTTTTAGATTCCACATTCGAGTTATCTTACTACTACTACTATTATTATTATTATTAGTAGTAGTAGTTGTAGTGGTGGTGGTGGTGGCGGTGGCAGTGGTAGTGGTTGTAGGCTGTGCTTGTTTTGCGGGGTGGGGGGGGGGATGGGAAATAAGTTTTAAATAGTAGTAATTGTTTTAACAAACTGTCTACTAATAAAAGATGCTGAAACCTCGTTACTTACAAAAATTCGATATTACACACTGGCAATTAGTCAAAGTTAGGTTTGGCGATTCTTCAAAGTTTGTTCCTGGCAATAATATACCTTTGTTTCTGGCAGTAGCTCAACTAGTTCCTGTACTCTGGCAGCAGCAGGCAGCAGCAGCCGAACTAAATAATCTATTTAAAAACAAAAACAAAAAAAACTATAAGAAAAACGCTAAAAAGAAATTAAAGAAATAATAACAATAATAATAATAATAATGATTATTGTAATACTATTAATAATAATGATAATGATAATAATAATAATACTACTAATAATGATAATAATATGACGCGTGCGTGGTTGTGTGGTAAGCGGTTTTGTCTCGTAACCATTTGGTTCTGGGTTCTGTCCCACTGCTTGGTACCTTGGGCAAGTGTCTTCTACTATAGCCCCGAGCCGACCAAAGTCTTGTGAGTAGATTTCGTAGACTGAAACTGAGAGAAGCCAATCATATATATATATATATATATATATATATATATATATATATGTATCAGAAATATCGCTATCAATTTAGAGTAATAATTTGTAGTTTTGGAATCAGTAGTTCTTTGGCTGCTATTTCTGAATTCTCAGTATGTTGGAGAAGCAGGTTACTGTCAATCCCTATATATTTATGATTATAAATGTTTTTACCGAAAAGGTTTTTTCATACTGAGCTACCCGGCAAAATTGTTAATTATTAATTTTATTACTAATTGACGATTCCCTGCCCTGCATATCTATATATATATATATATATATATATATATATATATATAGAGAGAGAGAGAGAGAGAGAGAGAGAGAGAGAGAGAGACTGAGAGAGCGAGAGAGAGAGAGAGAGAGATGGTTATATAATAATATAGATGGTTATATAATAATGGTGATAATAATAATAATAATAATAATAATAATAAGGATTATTACGATATAGCATTAGCATTTATGTTTAATTCATATATATATATATATATATATATATATATATATATATATATATATATATGCGTGTGTGTGTGTGTGTGTATGTTTGTGTGTCTGTGTTTGTTCCCCTAGCATTGCTTGACAACCGATGCTGGTGTGTTTACGTCCCCGTCACTTAGTGGTTCGGCAAAAAGAGACCGATAGAATAAGTACTAGGCTTCTGAAAAATTAGTCCTGGGGTCGATTTGCTCGACTACAAAGGCGGTGCTCCAGCATGGCCGCAGTCAAATGACTGAAACAAGTAAAAGAGAGTAAAGAGTACGTACTGTTCCTACTTCGCGGATTTTCACCTATCGCGGCGGGTTTTGGCGTGTAACACCCGCGATAGTCGAGGCATTGCTGTATATACATAAACACATGCGTTCACACACACACACACACACACACACACACATGCAAACACATGTAAATACACACACACACACACACACACACCTGTCCTTACTCTCCTTCTCCCTACCTTAACTCCCCCCCCCAATGTCCGCATCTCTGCTCACCTCGCCTCGCCTCGCCTCGTCTCGTTTCCCTATTCGCTAAGCATAACACAAATCGCTCCCATCTCTAAACCCATAAAAAAAAAGACCCAGTCATGCTCTCCACACTAACCTTCCCTAACGCGTCCCCTTTCCGTTGATATCCCCCCGCCACCCTATTCCCCCCTTACAATCCCCAACCGCCACCAAACCCCAAAAGGCAAAAGACCTAAAATTTCCACCACCACCCCTTTTGCACGTTTGTTTATTTATATTTTTCACTAACGACCAATAAAAAAACGCGAATGGGACGAAACAGATTTTCATATATTTTTCTTGTTTTATTTTTTTAGTGTTCTTTCGTAACATCTTATTCCTTTTTTATTTTTTTTTTACTTAGAAGTCGTTCTGTTATTAATATTATCGTTCTTGTTGTTCTTATAGTTGGTGCTAATATTCATGTTCTTGTTAGAAAGTCTTCCTTTTTCATATGTACCTTTTACGTTCTTGCATTTGTCAATTTTTGGTCGAAACATATCTAAGTTTATATATATATATATATATATATATATATATATATATATATATATATATATATATATACACGTATGTATATCTATCTATCTACCTATCTCTCTCTCTATATATATATGTATATATATATATAAAACTCTTCGAAACGCTTAGTTTTAGAATAGGGGCAGCTGATGAAGGAAATGTTCTCTATGTGGCCTGTGTGTTTTCTGTACTCTGTTTATCATTTTGACCACGTTTTTTTTTGCAACGTCCTGTACCCAGATATGCACCTATATATACAGGTAGATGTAGGTATGTACATACATGTACGATTATATGCATATACTCATATATTATTTGCATTATATATATATATTATGTACATACATGTACGTATATATGCATATACTCATTTATTATTTGTATTATATATATCTATATCTATCTATATATATATATATATAAGAGGGATAACCACTAAGTGGACATCCACTATGCTAGTGGTCCGGGTCCACCGTTGGGGTTCCCTGACTTAGTGGTCATCCCTACTATATGTATGTAATATAATTTTTCTGAATCTTCAGATTTTTCAATATGCTAGGCCACTGATTTTAAATTGATATTAATCAAATTAATATTCAATTTTTTCATCCTTATTATTTAAATTTATATATATATATAAATAAAATATATATATATATATATATATATATATATATATATGTGTGTGTGTGTATGTGTGTGTGTGTGTGTGTGTGTGTGTGTGTGTGTGTGTGTGTGTGTGTGTGTGGACACAAAATTGTACGGTTAACAGCCTTACATGTGAGAATTTTGCTACGTTGATAACAGATACAATATTTTTACCAAATTTTGGTATAGATCTATAAATACAAGTATATATATATATATATATATATATATATATATATATATATATGTGTGTGTGTGTGTGTGTGTGTGTGTGTGTGTGTGTGTGTGTATTTGCATGTCTGTCTTTGTATGGGCGAATTCTTACAGACACTTCGGCATAAACGTGTCCACAGATATATACACCAGACACACGTTCATATGTTTTCTCTAATTACACACATACACACACACAGAGCCACAGAAGCATACTAAGCAGAAAACGAATGCCAGTGATGACTGCACGGTGATTGGCCAAAAGCATTGATCACCTGACTGCACAGCCAGCCACCAGCGGGTCGTAACGGAGTCTCCCGTTCTCTTTCTTCTTACTCGTCATTGCATGCAATTGGAGATTTCAATATCACAGAGCGGGGCCTTTGTCAGCTTCACTGGTTGGATGGATGGATGGATGGATGGATGGGTAGACGGGGTGTCGGGAACGGAATAGTGGTGGTGCTGGTGGTGGTGGTGGGGCAATGGTGGTGCTGGTGATTGTGGTGGTATTGAACGGCGTAGCTTGAATGGTTCTGATGACGATGATGATGATGATGATGATGATGGAAATGGTGATGGTGATAATGATGATGATGACCAAGATTGTGGGGATGATGGTGATGATGTTGATGGCGATGTTGATAACGATAGTGTTTCTGTTGTTGTTGCTCTTGGTGGTGGTGGCGGTGGTGGTGGCGTTGGTAGTGAATGGTGTTGTGAGGTAGCTAGAATAGTCGTGATGCTGATGACTATATAGATGATGATGATGATGATGACGATAATAATGGTGCTGACGTTCGTGGTGGTGGTGTCGGCGCTGCTGCTGTGGCTGTCTTATTCTTGTGAACCATTTCTTTAGACAAATCTCAGACAGTGAGAAAACAATGGCGATTCTATGTATCTACAGCCAAACAGACAGTGGCATTATGCACACACACATACAAACACATATTTATGTATCTATGTATCTATCTATCTATCTATCTATCTATCTATCGATCTATCTGTCTATTTACCTATCTATCTATCAATCTCTCTCCCTCTCCCTTTCTTTCCTCTCTCTCTCTCTCTCTCTCTCGCTATATATATATATATATATATATATATATATATATATATACATGTAGATATATATATATCTGTAGCTCTATGTTAATGCATAGATTAAAGTGGAAATGAAAAGGCAAATGTTTGGAGAGAGAGAGAGAAAGAAAGAGAGAGAGTTTGACTGACTGACTGACTGACTGGCGGATAGACGAACAGACCGACTGACGGAGAGACAGACAGCCTGACACATTGTTTTCCAGAATGTTCTCAAACTAAACCAAGCTGACCGGCCACGAAAGACAACATATTACAACAACCATGATTGGCAGACAAATAAGATGGAAGCCGAAGCGTGAGATGTGACGGTGATGGGAGTGGGAGGGAGGAAGAGGCAATGATGTGAAGAAGACGGAGGAGGAGGAGTAGGAGAGTGGATTGGATTGTGGAAGGTGGGGAGAGAGAAATAATCGAGACAGTGGTGGTGTTTGGCTGAGGGTAGTGGTTAGAGAGAAGCTTGAATGGCCAACCGAGTTAATTTATAGGAGATATATATATAGAGTAATTATGGTAGAGGGAGAATAGAGAGAGGCAGAGAGTGGGAGAGACAGAGAGGAAGAGAGAGAGAGGAAGTCAAGGGGAGAACGTAGTTGGAGAGGGGAGAATGAAAGAATGAGGGAGAACATATTCGTACTGAGAGAGAGAGAAGGGAGAGTGAGTACGGGAGATAGGAAGGGAGAGGATTAAGAAGGCCAATCAAAGCAATTGAGGTAGAGGGAGAGAGAAGAGTGAGGTCAAAGGCACAGACACAGAGAGAGGGGGAGGGGATATATGCAAGGGAAAGACAGAGGGGTGGGGGTGTCATATGACATTCTACTGTGAAGGCGGGACGAAGCTGTTTATCGGCCAATCTGTTTGTCTATCTATCTATCCAAATATAACTAACTGTACCAGGGGTTTCACACATTTTCCATTATACATCATCATTATCATCATCATTTAAAGTCCGTTGTCGATGTTGGCATGGGTTGGACGGTTTGACCGGGCTGTCATGCTAGAAGGCTGCACCACACTCCAGTCTGATTTGGCATGGTTTTTCTACGGCTGGAGGCCCTTATTAACGCCAACTACTCTGAGACAGTGATGGGTGCTTTTACGTGAATTGAAATGGGGACTCACCAGAGTAAAGCAGTAAATAAAATAGTCCATAGATAAAAAAACAAAAGCGGTTGAGGTCCCCAGGGCTAAATGAACAACGTTCAAGAAATGATAGGATCCACATGTACACAAGGGGAGCTTCCACAGGAATGTGGTTTAAAATACGGTTAACCTACATGAACAATCACTATGACCTTAAATTAATGTAAAAAGCACTGCTAACACAGGAGAACACAGTATTGAATTATAAAAAAATATATATTTAATCTATTTTGCAGTATATTATGGTTGCATAACGAAATACTGCGTCTCTACAAGTAATTAATACATGAAAAATGTTTTAGAGATTAACGGAATTTCACACGGAGGATAATCGAAAGATTAGGGGGCAAAAAAAAAAATCTGCAAGAGCGTTGGTAGAGTGAAAAGGAAGACTTTATGACCGCTGCTTATTATATATATAAGGTGGTAGAAATTACAAAAGTATATTTCATTGAAAGACTGTAGAAAACACGTGACCGTCATGAAAATGACTGAGGAACGGCTACGCAAACGTTGGCACCATAGAACGAAGTTGATTTGATAAAACAAACGTTTGAAGACCCCAAATCTAACAATTCGATCTGTTTTTGTTTTGTTCGCTCCTTTTTATATATATTTTGCTATATATATATATTATTATTATTATTATTATTATTATTATTATTATATAGTTTTGGTGTCTTTTAGTAAAAGGCAAAAACCAAAAAAAAAAAACAAAAAAAAAGGCACCACACACTAATTCAGTGTTTACATCTGAGAGACGCTATCAGATGTTATTTAGCTTCAAAGAATTCTTACTTCTGAAGCATCATCAATGCTTATCATCTTTTTAAAGACTAAAAGAAAGACGATATATAGAACTCGTATAACCCTGCCAATATCAATATAAGCTAGAAACGATTTCTATAAAAATATTTCCTCTGGTCGACTTTATTACCAAAACTTTATTTTCTTTTTCGCTGAGAGAAATATACCACAAATTAATTTTGGGATCACTTTTAATATACGCTATAGACCTGTTTTAACTACAAAGAGGGTCTCCTGCGTTCCTTTTAGTTCCACTGTCTTGTAATTGGTTCGACATCTCCATGCTTTATTATTCCGAGTTCATCAACTTCTTTCTGTTCACGAATCGACGACCATTTTTGTTCACATCCTGTCCCTTCTTGCATCTTGAATAATCGGGGTCTCCCCACAATCTTATTCCAAAGAGAACGGCTTCCTCTTCTGTTCCCACCATGTCTCATCCAACATCATAAACGAACGTTTATTTTCACATCAAGCCTCTCTTTCTAATATAAAAAAAAAGAT
>NC_142957.1:17026208-17028708 GCF_046866305.1 Octopus bimaculoides
CTCATATTTCTTACGGCTTTCATTGTTTCTTTCGCTGAAATTTCGTTGCCCACGCGCGAGCACACACACACACATGTGCAGGCTCGCACACACCCGGGCATGTTGACACATTTACGGGCAGATGCAACCACTCAAACACAATAATTATGATCATGCATAACAAAAAAGAACATTATTTGAAAAAGACATCCATCTATCTATCTATCTATCTATCTATCTATCTATCTATCTATCTATCTGTTTACTTATATCTACTGATATATATATATATATATATATATATATATATATATATATATATATATAAAGAATTAATAAATTAATTTATATCCGTTGAATCTTTACATCTTCAAACTCATTAATACATAATACACACACACACATATATATTAATATATATATATATATATATATATATATATATATATATATATATGCTGATGAACGAAATCTAGATTCATTCTAGTAATCGCGAAATCGGCCGATACGCAGTTAAGTTTATTTAAAAGAAAGTTGGTCGTCTTCTGTTGGTTGTTTTTCCTCGCATTAGGTACTAAATGTGGTTACTTTGAGAAGTCCACTGTGTGGCGTTATTATTTTCTGTAATAATGCCCTTTATATAATATATATATATATATATATATATATATATATATATATATATATATATATATATATATATATATATATATATATACATATATAAATATATATATATATATATATATATATATATATATATACATATATAAATATATATATATATATATATATATATATATATATATATATATATATATATATATATACATACATATATACATATATATATATATATATCATTCGCCATGATAGATCGCTGACCACCACTACACATTTTTTCTCTACTCGTTTCTTTCGGTGTTCCCTTCTGTTGAAGAGCGTAGGCTCGAAACGTTAAAGACTTTCTCTATTCCCGAGCGTTATGCTAATACATGATATCTTAATTACAAAAATACCGTAAGATTTTTTTGTTATATACAGTGGATGGTTATTGAGGTCCAGTAGACAAAAATAGTAATCAAAGGGCCGAAAATCACGATTTACAAACTTCAGCCTACATAAGGGGACGTGTGAAAAAGCAAAACATGTTTTTAAAGAAGTATATATAAAACTAGTTTTTAGGCATTGAATGAATGTAGGATCCACCAGAATGAAATAGGAACAAAGGGGGAGGGGATACATTGGGAATCCCTGATCTACATCTTCATGCTTTTATTATTTTATTCTGTTCTTTCATGTTACTAATTTTAACCCCTGTTTTTCAGTTCCATCTTTACTAATCACATATTTATTACATTTCTAACCTTTCTCCTTTTTTTTTCTTTTTCATCTCTAACCTCAACCAAACAACCAACTAACCAACTTACTAACCAACTTACTAACCAACTTAACACACCAAACGTCTTACCCAATTCCAGGAAGTGGGCAGATCCAGCTGTGGCAGTTTTTGCTGGAGTTACTTTCCGATACTGGTAACTCGAATTGTATAACGTGGGAAGGTACGAACGGCGAGTTCAAACTGGTGGACCCCGACGAAGTCGCTCGCCGCTGGGGCGAGCGCAAGAGCAAACCAAACATGAACTACGACAAACTCAGCCGTGCCCTTCGCTATTACTACGACAAGAACATCATGACAAAAGTACACGGTAAACGGTACGCGTATAAGTTTGATTTCGCCGGACTGGCGCAGGCCATGCAGCCCTCATCGGCTGACCCTACAGCGTACAAGTACCAACAAGATATACTCATGTCAACGTATCATCATAATAACAAACTGAATTTTATGAACGCTCACACGCCGACCGCCTCAGGGCTTTTCTCGACAGCTTCCAGTTACTGGGGGGGTCCCGGTTCTAATATCTACCCCAACATCACGAATCACTCTATGGCGCATCACGGACACGTTGCTTCACATTTCGGTACTTATTACTCGTCATCGTGGAGTGGATGAAGTGAACTTTAAGAAATATTAATAATAATAATATTAATAATGATAATAAGGACACAAATGTATATATATATATATATATATATATATATATATATATATATATATATATATATATATATGTATACACATATATATATATATATATATATATGTATACACATATATATATATATACATATATATATATATATATATATATATATATATATATATATATATATATATGTAAAGAGACAGAGACAACAAAAATACATAAAAGAATAAAATGGAAAGTTATTGGAAGGAAACAAATGAAAATATAAATAACAATAATAATCCGAATAAAACAGATGAACAAAGGTTTAAGATATATATATATATATATATATATATATATATATATATATATATACGTATATATATATATATATACGTATATATATATATATATGCGTATATATATATACATATACATACATATGCGTATATATATCTGCATAAATATGTATGTATATGTATATATACATA
>NC_142957.1:17031208-17033708 GCF_046866305.1 Octopus bimaculoides
CAGTTTGTGTCACGCTGAATATCCCCCGAGAACTACGTTAAGGGTACACGTGTCTGTGGAGTGCTCAGCCACTTGCACGGTAATTTCACGAGCAGGTTGTTCCGTTGATCGGATCAACTGGAACCCTCAACGTCGTAAGCGACGGAGTGCCAACAACAACAACAAAGGCGGGGAGATTGCAGAATCGTTAGCGCGGCAGAGAGAATGCTTTGCAGAATTTCTTCATGAATTACATTCTGAATTCAAATTCTACCAAGGTGTACTTTGCCTTTCATCCTTTCGGGGTCGATAAAATAAGTACCAGTTGCACACTGGGGATCGATAAAATCGACTAGCCACCTCCTTCGGAATTTCAGGCTTTGTGCCTTTAGAAAAAAAAATGAGTTATTACAAAAAGCGGTGAACTGGCAGAATTGTTAGCATGCCGGAGAATAAGCTTAGCGGTGTTTCTTCGGTTTTACGTTCTGAGTTCAAATTTCGCTGAGGTCGACTTTGTCATTCGCCCTTTCAAGGTCGATGAAATAAAGTACCAGGTGAGCACTAGGGTCGCTATAATCGACTGACATCCCCCTCCCGTCAAAAAATTTCAGGCCTTGTATCTATTAGTAGAAAGAATTATATCATTAATAATAATAATAATAATAATAATAATAATAATAATAACAACAACAACAATATCACGCAGTTTGAAAGACAGTGTTAGTGAAATGCGAGGACAGATATATGAGGCAGACTTGCCGTTAATTATAATTTTTTTTTGCATATTTTTTCTTTTCTTTGTTATTTTTTTGTAATAATTTATTTTTCAACGTTCTAAGCGACGTTAGCAAAATGAAATATTTAAAATGGCATTTTCATGAAAAAAAAAAACGCCATTAAATAATTTATTAAATAAATGTATAAATATCAAAACATATTGAACAATCTTTTCGTTTCAAATTTGTGTTGTGTTGAACAACTGCAAAAACGTCTCAAATATTTTTTTTGTTATCTCTTTTTATATATATATATATATATATATTTTCTTTTTGTATATGAAATAATATAACAATATACGGTTTACATCTTATTGACCAATCAGGGATGTTAATGACTTTCAGCCTTCAGGTATTGGGTGACGCTGCTGGGGTGGGGGTGGGGTGAAAGGAGCGTCGAACAAACGATTGGATCGAATCGAATAAGATCGAATTGATTCGATTATGCTCCTACCCTGTCCGCTCTCCCTTAATCGGATTTTGAAAGATTTGTACCTGCCTTAACCTATATCCAACCGATATTTAGTAAAACCCATCTAAAGAAGACACGTGACTGACTAGGAAGCTTAAGCACCCATTACAATTGACTGAAGTCTGAGTAATAGGGAATTAAGGGTAAAAATATGTCTTGCAAATGAAAGAACCCCCTTTTACTATCACACCACAAACCAATCACCATTTAACTCCGGGTAACAGGGAACTGTGGGTAAGAATACAACTGTTTACGCTATTCGGCTCACAAACGCAAGGCTGTGAGTTCGAAACCTGCTGGGACAGCGTCTTTGAGTGCTCCTCCACTTGAACGGTAATCTCATGAACGAGAATACCGTTCATCATGGCCGATGACGTAACAGTTTGAAGGTAAAGATTAAAACAGTTGGAACCCTAGAATAACAAAGAGCATCTATTATCCTCGTGACCTAAAGCAAGTCATTGTAGTTTACGTTGCATCAGCCCACCCAACTGGCAAAAAACGAGGGTACCTGCAATTCGAAAGGAGCAAGCCTTGTCACATTCTGTGTCACGCTGACTCACCCTTGAGAGTACGCGGTCTGTAGAGGTCCCAGCCATTTGCACGTAAATTTCACGAGCTGACTGTTACGTTGATGGTATCAACTGTAACCCTTGTCGTCGAGACTGACGGAGTGCCTCTCTCAAGTAGGAATTATGGGTAGAAAATATACACGCATACAAACAAGTCCTTCCACCATAAACACCAACTCCCCAACAACAAAAACAACTATAACAAAGCGCATTCATATTTTGCTCGAGTTTGACTGGAATTTATTGTCAAATCGAAGATGTAAGAGTAAAACAAAAACAAAAAAAAAGACAAAAGAAATAGAAAACACAACATTAATAAATACTAAATGTGACAGGATGTTGCCTCCAACAACAGACGTTGTAAGATAGTTTAAAAGAAAATGGCTTTAAACGAAATATGATTAACACGAAACAGAGAGAAATAAAATCAAATGGAAACAAATGTAGAATAGAATATCGATAATCGATTAGATTACATACGCACAGAGAAACAGACGCACATAAACGTACACAAATATATATATATATATATATATATATACGCGCGCGCGCGTGTGTGTGTGTGTGCGTATAAATATACTAAAATTTCAAGATGTTAACTACGACAGATGACAATCTCTATACACACACATGCGCACATATGTTTGTATAATATTTATATATGTATATATATATACATAACTTATATATGTATACATATA
>NC_142957.1:17036208-17041208 GCF_046866305.1 Octopus bimaculoides
ACTATAATTATTATTATTATTATTATTATTATTATTATTATTATTATTATTATTATTATTATCTTTATTATCTTTATTATATTTTGTTTCTCTTACTATGAGAATCAGGAAACATATAAGCCTTTAATTGCAGTTATTAATATTATTATTATAATTACAGTTATTATTATTATTATTATTATTATTATTATTAAATTATTAATAGTTTACTAGAGATTTAAATGTAATAATAGCCAATATTATCACAAAAGCCTACAAAACAAGAGCTGAACATCAATATTTGTTGCATCGACGATTTTATAAAAAAAAACAACTTTGAACTGAATATACGTAGCAAAGATCCCTTAAAGACCATGCACGCACGCACACACACACACACTACAGACATACACACACGCACACCGCTCGTACAGAGAAATACTGGCAACTCAACTTAAAGTTGACATTAAGAAAACATATATATATATATATATATATATATATATATATATATATATATATATATATATATATATATAGTAAAGTTATAGGCATAAAAATATAGGCAGCTGTCCGTATGGTCACGGGTGGACAAACTGTGTTCATTAAATATATTTTGACTTTGGAACTAAACTATAACAAATCCACAAAACCAACAAGCTTAAACCTTTATCATGGATGCCATCATACAATGATGTTGATAATGATAATGATGACAACTGGGTCTTCGTCTTTGACGACGAGCTTTTTTAAAAATTATAAAATAAAGATGGCGACATCCCGCTTTTTCAAGAAATACATTTATGAAGGAAAAGAAATTCTGATATAGAATAGAATATGAATTTTAAAAAAAGATAAAAGCGTCAGTGACGTTTCTGTTGTTTTTTTCTTCTTTTTTTCACGTTCTGGAACGAAATGACATCAAATATGTTCCATATTACAAAACGGGTATGAAAAAAAATGAAATAAAAATCGAAACGGAACATGGAAGTGACGTAAATGAACTCATAATTTGTAAAGTAACGTCGACGGTTTCGTTGTCCGCTGACAGAACTACGAAAGAATAACAACAAAACGTTGAAATGCTTGAAACAAAACGTGAAGTGATGTGAATGAGCATATAGCTCGTAACGTCGCAGAATGAACTACAACTAACAATTAAACTTGAAATGTTAGTGACGTAAATGAGCTTACAGCTTTTAGCTTGTAACGTCAATTTCGTTTTACGCAGAAAGAACTAAAGAAAATCGACGCAAATTGAAACTACAAACGTTAAGTGCTGTAGATGAGCTTTTAGCTTATAACGTTGCCAATTTCGTTTTCCGTAGCAAGAAGGAAATACTATAAAAAACGATTGCAACCTGAAACGTTAAATTGATGTCAATGAGCTAATAGCTTATGAAGTAACGTCGACTTCGTTTTACGTTTTTACGTAGCGTGGATTAAGAGAGAACAGCATAAGATTGAAACTTGAAAAACGAAAATGGAACTGATATAAATGAGATTATAGCTTGTAAAAGAATGCTGTCGGTTTCGTTTTACGTAGAAAAAGAAATTAAGAATCAACCACCTCCAAATATATATATATATATATGTATATATATATATATATATATATATATTGAGACTTGAAACATACGTGATGTAAATGAGGTTACAGCTTGTAAAGCAATGTTGTTAGCTTCTTTTTAACTTAGCAAGATCTATGAAACTAAAGCAAAACGAACATTCAAAAACGTCAACGATGATTTATGTAAAAAAAAAAGAAAAAAGAACAAAAATATGACGAACAAATTATCGGCAAAAGACGTGAGTTACGTATGATCTTGTGGAATATGAAGGTTAACGACGCTTTACGTTGCAAACCACCCCCAAAACAACAACAGCAACAACAACAAAGAAAAAAAACAAGGATGTCAATCCCGTTTTTTTTCATAACACAGAAAAAAAACAATTTTGATAAATAGATAAAAGAAAAAGAATAACGAAAATGGCTGCTTTTTTTCGATTACGAGAAACGGTTGTCTAATCATTCTAACATTGACACTTATACTGATGATGAAAAATTATGATGACGATGACGATGAGAATTGTGATGATGACGATAAAATATGATGGTGGGCGTGATGTTGACGAGGGTTAGAATTATGAACAACGGTCGTATGCGAAAGTTTACGACGACTGGCGGTGAAAATGGTGTTTGTGAACGACGGCAACGAGAAAAAAATGATGATGAGAATCATGGTAAATGTTGTCGGTGATGATGATGTCGATGATGATGAGAGTTATTGATTTCAGTTTATAATGATGATGATGATGGTCATGTTGATGGTGATGAAAAAAAATACTCGTATATGAAGGATGCGGTTAACGTTGTCGTGACTATATATTATACATGCATTCAACCAATTGTGTGTGTATATTATATATATATATACATGTGTGTGTGTCTCTGTTTCTTCCATATTCATACAACATGTTCACCGCTGTTAAATATTTCAGTGAACGTCCGTTAATTCTCATTGGATATGATTTTTAAAAAACAAGAAAAAGAACACAACTGTTCCATGAGATTTAGCAGATCCTATCTAGGCTGAAACAGCGCTGACCATGTTCTAAGCTTATGCATAACATAATGTATAAACTGCTCGGAACTCGGTGTGAGTTTAATTGTCAACTAATACATACATACATGCATGCATACATACATACATCCATATATATATATATATATATATATATATATATATATATATATACGCACACACCCATATGTATGTATATATGTTTGTTTAGACCAGAATGTATGAAATTGTTTCTCGATTTACAGTTCGGCAGATTAGTAACAATGGTGGCGTTGTTTATGTAAATTTTACTGTGTTGGTAAGCTACATTCTACCTACGTGGAAATGCAGTATGTTGCTTACTCATGCATACTTTTTTCTAAAAAAAAAAAAAGAAAAGAAAATGAAGAATGGTATGCAATGAAACACAGTTCGGTCGAGCCGTAGTTTCGGTGATATTCACAGAACAACCTCCTGCTTATGGTACTTTTCTTATCAACCAAGTAGATTCTTATAACACGGAGTAGCAGAATTTTTTTTTGTTTTCCATTAACATGGTATATATATTTAAACATATGAGTAGAGGTGAACATAAATAATAACGATAATAATAATAATAATAATAATAATAATAATAATAACAATAATGATGATGATAAATGATAACAATAATAATAATGATCATAATAATAAAAATAAAAGTAATGATAATATTGATATAGCAAGCAGAGAAAAATGAGGTAAATGAGAAACGAACGAAATTATTGGAACGAATAAAGTGAGATATATATATATATATATATATATATATATATATATATATACACTGCATTATATGCTGTACTATCAATCTGATCTTAGTGCAAGCTAATGAATGTAATTAAGTGCTCCTATTTAGTCAATATATATATATATATATATATATATATATATATATATATATATATATATATATATATATATATATATATATATATATATATATATATATGTATGTATGTATATATATGTGTATATATATATATATATATATATATAAATATATTATCGTCAGGAGCAAAAAAAAAAGTTCCACAGAGTAAAGAAAAGTGACTGTAAAAACAAATTATGGAAGTACGATGGTACAATTAATAACGTCTGCAACTTTGCAGATGAGAAAACACTCTGTGTTCAATTCCTAGATCAGTTTACTGTTTCACCTTAATTTCACCTCAACTCATGTGCCACCATACCATCGATTTATTTCAATGATTATATTGTTTTGGCAATTATTGTTTTGCAGTTTTATTATTATTTTTTGTTGTTTGGTAGTTATTAAGAACTAAAATGAGACAGAAGCCATATTGTGAATACAATTGAAGATCAGTAATCGGTACGACCGTTTTCAATGAGAAAAATTATACATTTTTTTTTTCTAAATTTATCCGGAAAGGATGCGTTTGGAATCGAACTGTTGATATCTCCAGAGCTACGACGATGTTTTCGTAAGTATATATTGCAGAAGAGCTGAATAAACGAACGAAACATGACCAAATACTCGGCTTACCAAGAAACCACAGTCAACCTTTCTTAGACCCAACTAGACTAACCTCGAACCTAGAGAGGGAGCATCATCAACTTCACAACTATTAAACTGAAACGAACGAGAATGCGTAGTGAGACGAATGCAATGAGGGAGACCAAAGTAGATGAAGAGATGCAAAATTTCAAAGATGTCTAGGATGAAAGGCGGTATATGATGACATAAATTATACAGGTATTTATTAAAAAAAAAAAAATGAACTGAACTTTAAAAATAGAAAATATATTTTTAAATTAACAGATCAAAATAGCAAAGTTATGGAAAAAATCATGAAATGTGTATGAAAAAAAGGAGAAAGATCATCATACGTGCCGTTCAATCTGGAATACGGAAAGTTGCGGGAAAAGACATACATAACTTTTAATGACCAGAAATAAAATTATAAGGAAAAGAAAAAAAAATGACAAAAACTTCCTCCATCATCAACTGCTCCAGCTGGGACGAAATGACCATGGCGAATGAGATCAACCAATAAAAACATATAACAAAAAAAAACAAAACAAATATATGCAGAACAGCAAACAAAATATACAATAAAAGAATGCATTCAACTAAAAATTAAAGAACTGTCGCAATACCAGTTTGACCAAAGAGAAACAATAAAACAAAATGGATAGAATCATACGGTGAACGATGAGAACAAGAACAAGAACAACAAGAAACTTGACCCAGATTACCCTGTAAAAGACAAAAGCTAAAGAACTGCATAAATACACGTATGCGTATGTATATATATACATACATATATATATATATATATATATATATATGTATATATACACATCCATGCACATATATGCATACACATATAGATATGTATATGAACATGCGTATATATATATATATATATATATATATATATATATATATATATA
>NC_142957.1:17061208-17066208 GCF_046866305.1 Octopus bimaculoides
ACATATAGATATATACTGCTAATAAAACTTACTAGGACGACATATTTCTATAGGGAACATTGCGTCCTTGTAACTATGATATATATATTATCTATGTATCTCATCGCATATATGCATCATTTCGGTAGCACGTATATTTTTTTATCGTTCCATCATGCACGTCTTATTGCATATATATATATATATATATATATATATATATATATATATATATATATATATATATATATATATATATATATATATACAGGCACATCTATTCCACTTCATTTCTCCATGTGATAACCTCGACTTCAGTGATAATAATGTGTCCGTTGGTCTACACCGAACTACTTTCATACGAAATAACATAAAATTATCTACAGCTGCATGGATATAGTTGAATAGAATATCAGTTACTAGGGCTTTGACACACAGCATTAAAATCGATATTATGGAATCGAGACTTAGTGTCTACACAGTTACAGTAATACACTAGATATTGAATATCTTGCAATTTGTGCTGTTTGCCACGGTGCATTTTATTTGATTAAGCGGTGCATGCCAGTGCTAGCTGCATTTTTATTTACGTGCAAAATAAAACGTGTGAAGCTGAATTGGTATACTGTCATAATGGAAATTATTAGTGCTTGTGCGAATATGCAATGCTTGCAGAGTTACGGAAACGTTGTGGGTTGTAGAAAGAGTTCTATATGATGAGACTCTTATAAGGAACTTGTATATTTTAGTGGGCGTATATCAGAGTGTGCTGTATCGATAGGATTTCATAAATAGGCTACGTAATGCAGAAAGAGTAATATGTATGTAGATTCTAACATTGAACCATATGCTAGCCATTCCCAAATGCTAACATAGTCGACGCTTCCAAAGTTCGTTTAGAACACGTCGCGTTCGAAATGTTACAATTTAGCATTAAAATTGACGGCAGTTGTTGTCAGGCGGACCGTTTAGCTTAATGGTAGAGCCCTCGGGTAGTATGTGAAGTGTGCAGGTTCAATTCCTGTAGCCGTCAGGTAACACCTTTCTTTCGACTTACAAGGGTTAAACACCCAATCTTTCTCAGCTGTTTTCACAGCTGTACTGCATTCGAAATTGACTTTCCTCTCACTAAAATACAAACACACACACACACACACACACACACACACACACACACACACACAGGCAAGTATTGTTATGAGGATTAATTCTGTAGTATTTACCGTCGATGACGTTGTTCTGCATATTTTCTTCCCCCCCTCTTTCCCACCTCCATCTGTTTTTTTCTTCATTTTGTCTTCATCTTTTTCCCTTTGTCTTATTCGCCGTTCTCATCTCCATGTTTCCGTGTGACTTTTGACAATTTCCTTTCTTCTCGCCATCTTTAGATTTTCTTACAAATAAAAATTGGCAAACACCATTCTTCTTCTTCTTCTTCTTCTTCTTCTTCTTCTTCTTCTTCTTCTTCTTCTTCTTCTTCTTCTTCTTCTTCCACTTTCTGCTAATTATCATCATCAACGTACTCAACATAATAATCATTATTTTCCCCTCCTCCTCCTCCTCCTCATCGCCGTCATCGTAGTCATCATCATCATCATCATCATCATCATCATCATCATCATCATCATCATGACCATCATTATCATCATAATCTTTATTCTAACTCTTGTTCTTAATGATGGAGTTATTATTATTATTATTATTATTATTATTATTATTATTATTATTATTATTATCGTAACCAACTTCGTTCGTCGTCATCGTTCGTGTGTTTATAATTATTATTACAATTACTCTTGTTGTTGTTGTTGTTGTTATTATTATTATTATTATTATTATTATTATTATTATTATTATTATTATTATCAATGTTGTTGTTCGTGTAATATCTGCTGTTATGTTGGTGTGTGCCAGTGTGACTATGAATTTCCTTTCTGTGGCACCGTCTTTAGAATTTTATGCCAATAAAAACGGCAATTATTATTGTTATTATTGTTATTACATTTTGTAGTAGTAGTAGTAGTAGTAGTAGTAGTAGTGTAGACGTTCTTCTTAGTCTTAATATTAATATTTTTAATACGATGATCATTGTTACACTCTACTTTCTCTTATAGTTCCACCACCTCCTCCCCTTTCTCCCCTCCTCCTCCTCCTCCTCCTTATCATCATCATCATCATGAACATCGTCATCGCCATCAAACCTTATTCCATATTTATAAATCATAAACGTCGAAAATATCACATCTTCTTCTTCTTCTTCTTCCAATCTGCATGTTGGTTACAATCACTCACCGAGACACACCCAGCGTCCTACGGCGAGTGTCGGATAAGAGATGTTGCAGCATATTGTTGCTGTTGTTGTTGTTGTTATTATTATTATCATGATCATCATCATCATCATTGTCTTTACGGTGGTGAGCTGGTAGAATCGTTAGCGCGCCGGGCAAAACGCTTAAGGGCATTTCGTCCGTCTCTACGTCCATCGAACTCGGCTTTGCCTTTCATCCTTTCGGGGGTCGACAGCATAAGTACCAGTAAAGAACTGGGAGGGGGGGTCGATGAAAATGACTTACCCTCTCCCCCGAAATTGCTGGCCTTGCTCCAAAATTTGAAACGTTTATTTTTATTGTTGTTGTTATTGTTATTATTATTATTATTATTATTATTATTATTATTATTATTATTATTATGTCTTATTTTGTAATTATTTCCTTTTTCTGTTTGTGCCGTTCTCTCTTAATCTTCGCGCAAAAACAAGTTACGTATGCGCGTTCGCATGTATGCACGTGTTCGACACATTCTAAACGCCGTTCGGACTCGTATGCGTATAGTATGTGTGTATAATGTGTGAGCTGTAATGTGTATGATGTATGTATGTATTTGACATTTCTGTTAATAAATGCCGAATGTTCGGGATATCTTTTGTTACAATTTTAATATCTGTAAAATGGCGTCTATTATAATGTTTTGTTGTGAACAAAGGCGGATGAGAAAATGTCCGATGAACAGGAACACGTGAAACTCAGAGTAACAGTCTTTTGTTATATTTCTGCTGCTTTTAAATAAAGTATATATATATATATATATATATATATATATATATATATATATATATATAGAGAGAGAGAGAGAGAGAGAGAGAGAGAGAGAGAGAGAGAGAGAGAGAGAGATACATAAATAGAGAGAGAGAGAGAGAGAGAGAGATACATAAATAGAGAGAGAGTGAGAGAGAGAGAGAGAGCTGTATATTTAGACAAACTGATAGATTGACAGACAAACTGATCGATAGACAAACCAACAGACAAACATACAGATAGACAGACAGACAGACAGACAGACAGATGGATAGATAGATAGATAGATAGATCGATCGATCGATAGATACATCGATCGATAGATACATCGATAGATATATAGATATATAGACAGACAGACAGACAGATGGATATATAGATATATAGATACATAGGGAAATAGATAGATAGATAGATAGATAGATAGATGGCAAACAAAAGCCACTGAATATATTAACGAATGAAAATAAGATCATCGACAATATGAACAAACAGTAACGAGCTCAAAGTGACGAAAGGCAAGGCAGAAAGAAAGCAAGCGAGCAAGAAACAAAAAACAAAAGAAAGAAGAACAGAGAGAGAGAGAGACAGAGACAGACAGAGACAGAGAAAGGAAGAGAGTGAAAATGAAAATGAAAGTAAGAAAAAAAGACTGCAGCAAATAGAGTTTTAAAAAAATAGAGAAAAAGACTAAAAAAAAATACGCGGTAAACACAGAATCGATAGCTCTCGAACGTAAAGCGGACGGCCATGTTAAAAGATGGCGGCTTTTAGCCATAAAGTCTTGTTATAAATGCGCTCACAAACACAGACACATATATATGTATATATATATATATATATATATATATGTATATATATATATCTGTATGTATGTATGTATTTATGCGCATATATATATGTATATACAGTTTTTTTTATGTTGTATTTTTGCTGTTTTAGTTATCTTTTCTTGTTTACACGTTGAGTCAATAGGCGAATAAGTGAAAATGTTATTGTATTATTTCAGTCAAATGTGTGTGTGTGTGGCTGTGTGTTTGTGTTTAGCTGTGTGTATATGTGTCTGTCTGTCATTCTCTTTCTCTCTCTCTCTCTCTCTCTCTCTCTCTCTCTCTCTCTCTCTCTCTCTCTCTCTCTCTCTCTCTCTCTCTCTCTCTCTCTGAGACCGTGTGTTTAAACGTATATATGTGTGAAGAGGATCTGTTAGTCATGCACGTGTATACATGTGAGTATGTACATGTAATTGTCTGTCTGAAGGTCTCCCTTCCTCTTTCTCTTCCTCTCCCTATCTCTCTCTCTCTTCTTTCTCTAAATGTGTTTAAATGTGTACCTAAGTGAGGAGGGTTTGGTAGTCATGTATGTATGTATGCATATATATTTGTGCGTGTGTGTATGTGTTCGTAAGTGATGTGTATGTATTTGTACATCTGACCGTTTCAATTTCTCTCTCTCTCTCTCTCTCTCTCTCTCTTGCTTCTCTCTATCTCTCTAAGTCTAAAAGCCTGGATGGACGTGTGTATGTGAGTGCTTTGTAAACGTGTGTGGATGTTCATCTCTGCGTATATTTGTATATATATATATATATATATATATATATATATATATATATATATTTGCAATTGTGTGATCGTGTATTGGTGCTTGCATCTGCCCCTCTTTATCCCTCCAGCTCCCTACCTCTCCCTCTCCCCCTCTCTCTCTCTCTATGTCCCTCTCTCTCTCTCTCTCTCTCTCTCTCTCTCTCTCTATCTATCTATCTATCTCCATTTTAAGTGTACATACGTGATCTGTCGTCGTGTGTGTATATAAGTATACGTGCGTTTGTATGTGTAGGTGTATGTATCGGGATCTCTCTGTCTTATAATCTCTCTCTCTTTCTGACTTCGTCCTCCTGCATGTATATGTGTATAGATGTGCTTATATATACATATATATCCTTTATATGTG
>NC_142957.1:17078708-17081208 GCF_046866305.1 Octopus bimaculoides
TTTTTTTTTTTTTTTTTTTTGTCAGTGTGTTTGAGTTTGTGTTCTTGTTTTAGTCTCGTAGTTTTCCTTTTTTCTTCACAAGTGATGCTACTACAACTACTACAGCTACTACTACTACTACTGCTACTACTACTACTGCTACTACTACTACTGCTACTACTGCTACTACTACTACTACTGGGTTCAGTCCCACTGCATGGCACCTTGGGCAAGTGTATTCTACTATAGCGTCGGGCCGACCAAAGCCTTGTGAGTGAATTTGGTAGACAGAAACTGGAAGAAGCCCGTCGTATATGTATGTATGTATGTATATATATATATGTGTATGTGTATGTGTGTATATATGTTTGTGTGTCTGTGTTTGTCCCCCCCCCCCCCACATCACTTGACAACCGATGCTGGTGTGTTTAGGTCCCCCGTAACTTAGCGGTTCGGCATAAGAGAGACCGATAGAATAAATACTAGGCTTAGAAGGAATAAGTCCTCGGGTCGATTTGCTCGACTATAAAAGGCGGTGCTACAGCATGGCCGCAGTCAAATGACTGAAACAAGTAAAAGAAAAGATAAAAAGAAAAGAAAAAAAGAAACTAGGAAACCTGTTGGTTAGAAAACCTCAGTTCAAGATAAAAGTAGGATACGAACCGAATCGTATTGCTTATGGCCACTTTAATGTGGCCGTCCTCAAAGAGACGACGATACTAATTGTAAGACATGGTTTTTTGTTATTATATTGCAAGCGAGGTAGACTGCTGTTATTCCTGGCAACGAGTACCCATCACCGAGGAGGTCCAATACAGGTCGAAACCACGTTGTCTGGTGGTTTTGATGCTAAGGTGGCAAGTGTTATCTCATGCTTCCAAATAAATATAGGGTGTGAGAAGAGCGCTCAATAAGCCAGCTGGAGGAGGTGTTTACCTAGGGTTTAAATGGCAGTATCGTCTGCCCTTCGAGGACAACCCCCATTAAAGTGGCCATCGGTAATACTTTTCAGCGAGAAGACCGCAAAAGACGATGACGACGACGACGACGAGTACCATCGCGGCCGCCACCACCACCAGCACCACCACTACCACCACCACTACCACCACCACCACCACTACCACCACCACCACCACCACCACCACCACTACCACCACCACTACCACCACCACCACCACTACCACCACCACCACCACAACCACCCCCAACACCACTACCACCACTACCACTACCACCACAATCCCCGATATCACCACCACCAACACTAACATCGCCGCCACAACCACAAATATCAACATCATCAATACCAGCACCACCGCCAATTCCAACACCACGAGCTCCACCACCACTAGCACTACCACTACTACCACAACCGCAACCACTATCACTAACACCAGCACCACCAATTCTTCCACCACCACCAGCTCTACCACCACCACCACAACCACCACCAATACCGCCATTGTTTATAGACCGTGCAAAACCAATCCCTCAAACTGTAATTTATTGCTGTGCGGCAAATGAAGACGCCATTGTGTTGTACACAACAGTATTAATGGCTACTGACGAGAACGACAGTAGCAAGAAGAACAAGAAGAAGAACAGCTACAACAATGGATGAATGACAATATTGCCAGTAATTAATAGTGCGCAGGCGTGGCTGTGTGGTAAGTAGCTTGCTTACCAACCACATGGTTCCGGGTTCAGGCCCACTGCGTGGATCCTTGAGCAAGTGTCTTCTACTATAGCCTCGGGCCGGCCAAAGCCTTGTGAGTGGATTTGGTAGACGGAAACTGAAAGAAGCCCTTCACGGAACAGCCTGCTCGTGAAATTAACGTGCAAGTGGCTGAGCACTCCACAGACACGTGTACCCTTAACGTAGTTCTTGGGGATATTCAGCGTGACACAGAGTGTGACAAGGCTGACCCCTTTGAATTACAGGCACAACAGAAACAGGAAGTAAGAGTGAGAGAAAGTTGTGGTGAAAGAGTACAGCAGGGTTCGCCACCAGCCCCCTGCCGGAGCCTCGTGGAGCTTTAGGTGTTTTCGCTCAATAAACACTCACAATGCCCGGTCTGGGAATGGAAACCGTGATAGCGTCACCACCACCACCACCATCATCACTCCGCCGTAACCGAAACCACTACCACCACCTTCAATACAACCGCCATCACCATAACCACCAACATTATCAACACTCCCATCATTACCACATCCACCAGCATCACTACCACCACCACCACTACCACCACCACCACCACCACCACCACCACTACCACTGCATTCACCACCACCACCACCACTTCCACCACCACCACTACCACCACCACTACACACAAGTGAAATGAACAATAAATAAGACTCCCAATAAACAATCAGCAAGTTTAACTAAAACACATAAAAGACAAAAGTCGATTATCGATTATTGATTAACAATATTGACATCAAGAATAGCATTAACAGTTGATGACGGCGATGAAGTTTATCATCATCATCATCATCATCATCATCATCATCATCA
>NC_142957.1:17086208-17093708 GCF_046866305.1 Octopus bimaculoides
AATGTTTGCTTTATCGATTTCTTTGACATATCGATTTGTGTTAAAAAGTGTTAGCAAGGGCACTGGGTCAGAATTTGAGTGCTTTTGGCAGAATGGTTCAATAGAATCAGTAAGAGCAGCAAGAGGAGAGATGTGCATTGTGTTGTGATGGCGGAGTCGGGGAAAGGGGGTGGGAGGAAGGTGGGGGAGGAGGCGGAGGAAGAAGAAGGAGAAGAAGAAAGTGAAAGTGAAGAAGGAGAAAAGCAAGGAGGAGAAGAAGAAGAAGAAAATGAAGTGGGAGAAAAACGAGGAGAAAGGAGAAAAACAAGACGACGAAAGAAAGGAAGGAGAAAGAAAACAAGGGAAAAGGAAGAAGAAGAAGAAGAAGAAGAAAAGGAAGAAAGACGAGAAGAAGAAAAAGAAGAAGAAGAAGAAGAAATGGTAGATGGAGAGAAATATGAGAAGGGGAGAATAAGAAAAAGAGTGAGAGGAAAAAAAAAGGAGAGAATGGAAATACATACATAGAGAAAGAGAGGGGGAGACGGAGAAGAGAGAGAGAGAGAGAGAGAGAGAAAGTCACGCACGGTGTGCGGCAGCTATTTATGAACAAAATTTAATGATAACAAAAATTTTTATTACAAAAACCAATATATATTTTAAAGAATTTGGTAGACACATTCCTACATCTAGCAAATATGTATTGGTTAAAACTATCAGCAGCTTCGGTTAGTGCCTTCGTACGTCTTCCGAAACGATCAAACGCATTGATCGTCTGCTCCTTATTCGTGCTGACAAAAATGTCTCCAAACCCTTGGTACGGTGGGCAAGCTTCTTGGTCTCCCTCTCACAAAAAACAAAGGCATAGTAATCCATGTGTGTTTAAACCAGAGCTAGAACGTCAAATGCTAGAGATAACATTTTCAGGAAAATGTTTGGCGATCGGTCATGCTAGCTGTGTGAGACGGAGGAGTGTCTTGCTGGGACACGTACGATCTCCCTCAAGCAACTCTTTCGATCTAGGACTTAATACCTGTTTCTGTTGTCTCGATGTTAACATGTCCGCTGACCCTAAATTACCTTGCCAGGTGAAATAAGAAGGCAGGACATTGGCTTCGTTGCTTACAACCCGCATCTGGCATTTTTCTCCTTCACTTTCTGATCTTGGATGAGTGTCTTATACTATAGCCTGAGGCCGACTAAATCTTTGTGAGTAGATTTGATAGGCGGAAACTGAAAGAAGTCTGTCGTATATATATATATATATATATATAGACGACACATCCCTGATATATATATATATATATATATATATATATATATATATATATATATATATATATATATATATATCAGGGATGTGCCGCCTAGGTAGGTAAAGTAGGCAGTTCCTCCCTTGAATAAAATAGATCGATAGCGACATTTTCCTTTAATGGCAAAATATGGACTTAATTTAATAAAATCATTGATTAGTTTGCATAAAATATTTTATTGTTTTGTAGATTAAGTAGGCATAATTCAGCCCTGCCTTTCAATCTCAATATTAAAGCTATGCATAGAACTGTAGTACAATGCTGCGTACATTCCTACAACAACGTTTTCTTTACGTGTTATAAAGGCAAAAGTGAATCTGTCTTCATCTCAGTCACTGCTACCGCCACCAATTTAACCACCGCCACCAACCCTACTACCAAAACCACCACCACCAATGCAACCATCCCCACCAAAGTTATCACCATCACCACCACTACCACCTTCGCTACCGCCACCATCACTACCACCAATTTAAACACCGCCATCAACGCTAACACCATCATCATCACAGCCAATTCAGCCACCGCCACTAACGCTACCAGCGCCACCTATGAAGCCACTGACACTAATATCATTAAATACCACCGTCACCACAACCACTATTATACTAGTACCAATACCACAATTAGAATCACGACGACGGTCACTAACCCAAACACACAGCCCTACCTCACCATCACCACAGTCACTCATACCATCATCACAACCGACACCACCACCACCACCACCACCACCTCCAACACTAGCCTCAACAGTACCCCAACAACAGCAAATAATAGCATCACCACTAGCTACGCTACCACCAATACTACCACAACAGTCATAACAGCCATACCACCACCACAACCACAGCCACCTACCTTCTCCTCCACACACGGGATGATAACAAACCAACCACCCAACACACCCCACGCTTTACTCAGCACCATGCCTCTTACCCCTTCCTTCTCATCCCCTCCCCCACCATCACCACCTCCGCGCATCCACTTCTAAACATTTAACTTTTAGAGTCCCTTCACCGTTGCATTATCAAATATTAGACAATGTTTGTAAGGTGGTTTTTTTGTAGTATTTTCCTTTCTTTGTATTTAGTTTCACTTTCACTTTCACTTTCCTTTATATTTGTTCTTTTTTCTTGTATTTATTATTTCTGTGTGTGTGTGTGTGTGTGTGTGTTTGTGTGTGTGTGTGTGTGTGTGTTTGTGTGTGTGTGCACGATCTTTTTTTTCTTTTCCTTATTTTTTTTGTTCTTCACTCTAACACACTCGGCATGTTTGCTCTGCACACTTCGCCATGTCGTCTGAACTTGCACTCTTCCCTTCCCGGCATGCATTTCACAAAGACGCCGATTGATAAGGTAATGGCAACGATCCCCTCGTATTTTGTTTTTAGTCAAGATAGCAGATAACAAGAGCCGTTGTTGTTGTTGTTGTTGTTGTTGTTGCTGTTGATGTTTGTGGTGGTGGTGGTGGTGGTGGTGATTGGACCGGAGCGGTATGATGTGGAGTAAAGGCGTGTGGGAGGGAGGTCTTTATTGTTTGTGCATTTCTCTTGTTCTTCGTATTATTGTTCTTGTGTTTGTTAAAAGCATCTCTCCCCCCCCTCTCTCTCTCTCCCTCTCTCTTATCGGTGATAACGACGCTACAGTTGATGTCAGGTTACTAATAGTGATCAGGATAATATTATTCTTATTGTGATTTAGCCCAAAGTCACCCCTGATCAAGTAGAATACGATCAGCCATTTTGTTTTTCTTTTAAAATACACGACGGGCTTCTTTCAGTTTCCGCCTATCAAATCTATTCACAAGGCGTTGGTCGGCCCGAGGTTATACTCTGCGTTTCAATGGACAGGGACAACTAACGAAGAGATATACTCTTTATGTTGCATGTCTCGTTTCTCTGTCTTTTTCGTTGTTCGAAAAAAGTTCGTTTTCTGTTTTCGTTTTTATATTTTCGTTTTTCGTTTCTGATTGTGTTTAACGTTTTTTTGATGTCCTGTACCCATATATGCATGTATGTATACATATATATGTCGCTACGTACATATATGTATGAATATATGAATATATTTATATATTATTTATATTATTATATGACCGAACGCCACGCATCCTTTTCCAAGTAAGTTTTATCTTAATACATGCATACATACATAAAACAGTAGGAATGATTTGAGGGTTATTTGGCTGCTATTTCTACTAGGTTTGGCCATATTCTCATTTGATCTTACATACATTCACCCATGCATGCATATAAATACATACATCAGGCTACGGAGTGTGATTTAAGAAAGATTCGGCAGCCACTTCTAGCAGATCTATCTGCCACGTAGTGTTCTCCCTCATCGACTCATACATATGCACATGCATAAGGCAGCAGAGTGCGAATTCACGGTGATTTTACTGCCATTTCTAGCAATATTGATGTCTCGTTGTCAGCACGTGTGTCTGGAGTTAAATATAAAGAACTCAGTGGAGCAGGTTAATGACAAACAAAGCAAGGCTTGCGATACACACAGTTTAGGAGACGGTTGAGTGAGTTCGGTGTTTTTTCAGCTTTTCAATTTGACTAGTAATCTGTTTTTTCACGGACACATACCAAGCGTGACAGGATAAATACACACACACACACACACACATACATACATACACACAGAGCGAAGAAGGGAGTGTAAGTAGCGGGCTGAGAAACTGGGAAAGAGAGTGAGAGTGGGGGAGCGGGGAATAGACCTACGTAACGAATTTACGTTGAAAAATAACGCTCATTCATGTGTGTGTGTGTGTGTGTGTGGATATGTATATGTATGTATTTACCTACACAGGTATGGCTGAATGCATGTATATACATGTACGCATGCAGACATACACACACATCACACACACACACACACACATATACATATGCATATATATATACATATATACGACGGGTTTCTTTCAGTTTCCGTCTACCAAATCCACTCACAAGGCTTTGGTCGGCCCGAGGCTATAGTAAAAGACACTTATATATATATATAGTAGGTTTATTTCAGTTTCCGTCTACCAAATCCACTCACAAGGCTTTAGTATGCCCGAGGTTACAGCAGAAGACACTTGCCCTAGGTACCACACAGTGGGACTGAACCCGGAATCATGTGGTTGAGAAGCAAGCTTACACAGGTATAAGCATTTATGTGGGGATCTGTCTATCTAACGATATACCCATGTGCATACACACATGTAATATATATATATATATATATATATATATATATATATATATATATATATATGTATATGTTGTATACATACCTGCATACGAAGACATACAAGTTTGTGCTTCTGTTTTCGCTTGTGTGTCATGTGACTCTACATACGTGGCTTTGCGTATGATTGATTGAAAGAGATCAATGACCCGAGCATCATCTGTCTGAAATATAGATTTGTGCTTATGTGATTGACGAAAAAGAAAAATAATAATAATCAACGTTGTGCTCCGGTCTGGCCATTGTTCAGTGACTGATGTCTCTTATAGAACGAAAAGATATACATCAAAATATGTACATTCACACACGCACCCACTCATCTATCTATCTATCTATCTATCTATCTATCTATCTATCCACTTATCTACATGCATATGTATATATATATATGGGAGAATATATATATACATGTATATACAGAGGTAAATATATGTGTGTGTGTGTGTGTGTGTGTGTGTGTGTGTGTGTGTGTGTGTTTAAAATGTTTAAAATATATTTATATGTACACATACATGTACGCAACCATGCACACAACCACACACGCACACACATTCACACACACACACACACACATACACACATATATATACACATATATATAAGCCAGTACCAGTATATGTAGCTACGTTTCTGTGTGTATGTATGTATGTATGTATGTAATTATGTATATGTATAATATGGCTATAAATACATATATCCATCTATTATATATACGTGTATGTTTGTATGTGCATTCATTGATGACATACATACATACATACATTCATACATACATACATACATATATACATACATACATGCATACATACATACATACATACATACGTATACACACACACATCCATACAAACACACGCGCACAAAAAAATGTCCTTATAATTGAGTCACTGCCAACAAACTCTCAGTAGGTTTGCCTAAAAATCTTGAATAAAATGGCGTCCTCTCTTCTCTCCTCCGCCATTTTCCGGTTGTTTATAACCAGCTTCCGGTAGACATATTATTCCATTTTGTTTTTATTTTATAATCTCCTTTATTTATTTATTTATCTATTTATTTATTATGAAGTGCTGTCCTCTAGAAAATCTGCAGTTTTGTTGTTGTTGTCGTTGTTGTTGTTGTTAATGTTGCCGCTGCCGCTTTTAATGTCCTCGTTGTTATTTCTTTTCTTGTTGTTGTTGTTGTTGTTTAGCCTCGAGTGAGTTCTGACTATTATAGACCAGTGATCAAAGGTGGATCCAACGATGTACATCCTTTAATTCCATTCAGGCATAGTGTATCTGGGACTGCATTATCTAATGCGTTCTTCGTTCTTCTTGTTGTGGCTTAGCCTTGAGTTAACCCTCAGTGAATCTGAATTATAATCAAAGAAGTTCCACATACGACCACCCTGTCTTTATTCAGATGTAGTATATAACGGACTACGTTATTTAATGCGGTTTTTGTCTTCTACTCAGAACAAAAACTGCAACGTCTTGAGAACGGACTGGACGGATATGCACTTTTTTTTATTATCACCATCCATGTGATGTCTTATTGTACATTTCGTTATTTAAGCTTCCAGACAAAGTGAGCGAGTGACGTGCAATATCTCTTCCTAACGTTTTTAATCGATGCAATGTGGTTCCGATGTCGACGTTTCAAGCAATCAGCCGTCCCACCAATATATACAAAAGCATGTTAGCATTTTAACTGTACATGTGCATATAACGTTCTTACGAAGGCTTTCATTTCCCAGAGGACATGAGTTCAGAAGATGGCGATGTTTCTTTCAGTCAGACATCTTCGAACTTTTGTTTCTTTTACAAGATTTCTAGATGTGATGTTTTAGCGCCACTACATTACACCGACGCTAATATAACCACCATCCGCCACCGCTATCCGCCACAATTCACTACTGCCGTCGCCAACTCTACCATGTTTAAATAAGCTTTGTCGTTGCTGTTGACAGCCATACCATCGAAGCCATCGACACTACCACATGCAACAGCAGCACCACAAAACAAACCCTAACCCTAACCACCATCTCCACCACCACTAACATCGACACCACTATCATTTCCACCAACACTGTTACCATCATCAATACCACCACCCCATCATCACCCCCACCACTGTCATCATCACTACCACTACAACCATCGCCACCACCACCACTCTATTATCTACAGCACGAATATCACCACCATCGCTACTACTACTACTACTATAACTACTACCACCTCCACCACCATTACAACTACTACCATCACCATCAGTACAACAGCTACTACTACTACAACCACCACCACCACCACCACAACCACCAGTACTACTACTACTACTACTATTACGACCACTACTACTACAACTACTACCACCACCACCGCTATCACCACCACCAACACTGCCCTTACTACCACCACCACAGTCACCGTTACCAATACTGCCCCCTTTATCGCAAACGGCACCCCGCCCACACCAGTAAGTGAGGCCCCCCTCACCACCACCACCCACCACCCCACATGCACCCCGTATCGGAGGCTTGTACCGCCATAACCGTGTTGTTTAACGTTCTGAATCAGTCAAACGTCATATAACACGCCATTGGCGGAGGCGGAAATGAGAAAATATATGCCGGT
This sequence comes from Octopus bimaculoides, assembly GCF_046866305.1. Taxonomy (NCBI): domain Eukaryota; kingdom Metazoa; phylum Mollusca; class Cephalopoda; order Octopoda; family Octopodidae; genus Octopus; species Octopus bimaculoides. The sequence continues at coordinate 17,093,361 of NC_142957.1, forward strand.
CACGTGTCTGGAAACAAAAAAAAAATGAGAAGAGGAAAGAGAAGTGACGTGGGGGTGGGGGAGAGAAAAAGGAAGGGGGAAGGAGAGAGAGAGAAGGGGATGGGGAGAGAGTGGAAGATGTAGTTGTTATAAACAGTTTGTTGTTATTGTTATTATTATTATTATTATTAAAGGCAGCGAGCTGGCAGAAACGTTAGCACGCCGGGCGAAATGCTTAGCGGGTATTTCGTCTGTTCTGGGTTCAAATTCCTCCCAGGTCGACTTTTGGTTCTCGTCCTTTAGAAGTTGATAAATTGAGTACCAGTGATACACTGGCGTCGATGTAATCGACTCGTCTCCTCTCCCAAA
>NC_142957.1:17101208-17103708 GCF_046866305.1 Octopus bimaculoides
CCCACCCCACCCACCCTACGGCCCCAGTAACACCGAGCTGCGTATAATAAACGGCTATGAAGACCAACAAACCGGCGCTCACCACCACCGCCACCACCGCTGCCTGCTCCCTCCGCCAACACCAACACCACGACCGCGACCACTACGACCATCGCTACAGCTATCATCATCATCACCTTCATCATCATTATCATCATCAGAAGCAGCACCAGACTAACACCACAATCAACATAATCATCATGACCACATGACCATCACTACTACCGCCACCACCACGACCACCACCACCACCACCACCATTACCATCACCAACACTACGATCACCGCCAACATCAACATCATTACCATTATACCTACCACCACCACCATCACCACCACCACCACCGCTTCCACCACCAATACCATTATCATCACCAACACCACCCCAGCCACCACCATCACCACCACAACCTTCTCCTACACGATCACCACCATTACTACTACTACCACCACCACCACCACCATTACTACTACTTCTACTTCTACTTCTACTACTACTACTACTACTATGACAACAAGATTACTTCTATTGCAATCAATTCCACAAATACCACTCCTGCTACAGCCTATACTGTCACCATAAAATACCAACTAATAATACAGTTACTGCATTAACACGTCCGAATCGGTGACTATCGACTCCCACGTCCCTACATAACTCTAACATCAATGCCGTCACCGTTACACATCGCTACTGCCACCAACACCGTCTTTGACCTTTGCTTGCCATACTCAACATCACCATCACCTCTATCATCATTGTCGTCAACACCATCACGATCATCATCAGCATCACCACCACCACCACCACCACCACCACCACACCATCATCTCCACCTCCACCTCTACCACCATCATCCCACCGACATCACCACGACAATCGCCACCACTATTATCATCAGCAGTACCATCACCACCAAAACCACGACCACCACAACGATCACCATCATACCACAACCACCTTCACCGTCAAAACCACCACTGCCATCAACACCACCGTCACCACTACCACCACAACCACCAGGACAACCACTACCACAACCACCGCAACCACCACCACCACCTCCACCACCACCACCATTTATTTTTTCTCTGACGCATTATTATTATTATTATTATTATTATTATTATTATTACTATTATTATTATTATTATTATTATTATCGTCTGTTTTGTCTTTTCATTTTGGATTCTCTTTGTATTTGCGTTTAGCTATATTCAGATGTGGTTGTTGTTGCTGTTGTGGTCGTTGTTTTAAATGCCGTGTGATCTAACGACGTGACATGGCGGTGACTGCGCTGCTGTTGATGTTAGTGGTGGTGGTGGTGGTGGTGGCGGCGGCGGCGGTGGTTGTGGTAGTGGTTGTCCTTGTTGTTGCTGTGGTGGTGGTAGTGGTGGTGGTGGTGGTGGCGGTGGTGGTAGTGTTGTTGTTGTTGGTGGTGGTCGTGGTTAAAGTGGCGATATTTATAATGACGTCGACGTCGGCGATGGTATTGATGATGATGATGATGATGATGATGATGATGACGATAATAGCAGTAGTAGTAGCAGCAGCAGTAGTAGTAGTAGTAGTAGTAGTAGTAGTAGTAGTAGTAGTAGTAATAGTAATGATAATAATAATGAGAGAATAGTCGACGGCACAAAGAAGGGAAACTCTAGCGAAAATTAGAAAACGAAGATGGCGACCGGAAGCTTTCGACCGGAAGTGAAAAGCAGAAAGGGATTGTCTGAAATTCGTGGTCGTTTGAAACAATATTTGTTTAGGTTTTCTAATTCTTTCATTGATTTCAAAGACAGGCAGAGTTCTTTCATATTGTTTGGTAACGAATGGTGGCGGGGGGTGGGTTGGGAGGGGAGGTGGATGTGGTGGTGGTGGTGTGAGCATTGATGATGGTAGTTCTAGGTTCTTGTTTTGTGCTTTTGTGATGGCGGTGGTGGTGGTGGTGGTTTTGGTTGTGGTGCTGGTGGTTTCGGTGGTGGTGCTGGTGGTGGTGGTGGTGAAAGCATTGAGGTAGTCTCTGGTTCTTGTTTTGCGTTTTCGTGGTGGTGGTGGTGGTGATGGAGGTGGAGGTGACGGCGGAGATGGTTCTGGCGGCGGCGATGGTGGTGGTGTGGTGGTGGTGGCGGTGTGGCGGTGGTATCGGTGGTTGTGGCGGTGGTGATGAAAGCATTGATGGTAGTCCTTGCTTCTTGCTTTGTGTTTCTGAGGTGGTGGTGGTGGTGGTGGTGGTGGTGGTGGTAGAGGCACGTGGTGGTTTGGTAGCGAATGGTGCATGGGTTGTTGTTGATGTTAGTTGTGGTGGTGGTCGGGAGGTGTCGGTGGACACGGAGGTATTCGTAGTGGTGGGTGGTTGGGTGGGTGGGTGGTTTGTTTGGTGGTGCGAGTATTGATGGCGGTCGTGGGTTCGTATTTTTGAGATAGCGGCGGCGGCGGCGGTGGCGGCGGTGGTGGTAGTAGTTC
>NC_142957.1:17111208-17118708 GCF_046866305.1 Octopus bimaculoides
GGCAAGTGTCTTCTACTATAGCCTCGGGCCGACCAAAGCCTTGTGAGTGAATTTGGTAGACGGAATCTGAAAGAAGGCCGACGTATATATATATATATATATATATATATATATATATAGATAGATATATATATAGATATATATATAGATATATATGTATGTATGTGTGTTTGTGTTTCTGTGTTTGTCCCCCCACCACGATCGCTTGACAACTGATGCTGGTGTGTTTACGTCCCCGTAACTTTGTTCCGACTACTAAGTCACAGGGACATAAACATATCAACACCGGTTGTCAAGCGGTGGCTTTATTCAATTATACGGATTTTGGCAGTGTGCAAATGAAATATTTCTCTCTATTTTACATATACACGCATACACACACATATGTGTATTTATAAGCACATATATACATGCACGTATAGATTATATATATATATATATATAGATATATATATATATATTCACACACACAAACACATACACACCACACACACACACACAGAAATACAAAGCAATATGGATAAAATTTAACACACACAATAAACAAACTTCTCATTCACTCAAACACAAAACAACACATATCCTTCTCTCTCTCTTTCTTTCTCTCTCTCTCTCTCTCCCTCCCTCTTTCTCTCTTTCTCCCTCTCTCCCTCCCCCTCTCTCTCATTCTCCCTCTCTCCTCCTCCTGCACTGAATCTATTATAACGTGTCTCGGAATATTCTTTTAAGAAAACTATAGATTGAGTCTTTAATGATTTGTAACTAAATAACGACCGCCATTACTCCATATTTGAAAGACGCCATTAATATTGTTATTATTATCATTTTGGCCTCACAAATACATTTGTTGCTGTTGTTATTGCAGATGTGTTTTTGTTCCACGAATTTTTTCTTCACTGTTTTCTTCTCCTTTTCTTCTTCCTCTCTTCTTCTCTTTCAGCTCTTCTTCTCCGTCTTCTATTTCTTCTCCTTACTTTCTTTGCTCCTTTGTCTTATTTCTTTCTCTCAAACTTTCTTTCTTTCTTTCTCTTTCTCCCTTTCTCTTTTTCTCATTTTCTTTCTTTCATTCGTTCCCTCTCTTTCTTCCCTTCTCTCTGCCTCTCTCCTCTTTCTTCCCTTTTCTTTTCCCTTCTTCTTCTTCTTCTTCTTCTTCTTCACCCACCCTCTTACCATTGCTCTGTCACCACAATTGTTCCTGATTCATTTTCGCTTTTTGATGTCATTTAATTTCATCGTGATGTTGTCGTGGCAGTGGTAGTGGTCACTATATACGTAAATATATATATATATATATGTATATATACACATATATAGATATATGTAAATACATATATACACATATGTAAATACATATATATATATATATATATATATATATATATATATATATATATGTAAATATATATATACGCATATATGTCTATATATATACACATGTAAATATATATATATATATATATATATATATATATATATATATATTTGTAAATATATATATATCCACATATATATATCCACATATATATATATATATATATATATATATATAAGCATTGTATAGTTGTTGCATAGGACATAGTAAAGTAATTGTTGGAACAAATTACAAACCAAGACACATAATGAAACAACAACGGCAGTAACAACAACAACAACAATAATAATAATAATAATAATAATAATAATAGGGAAACGCAAACTTACGATAATAACAATGATGTTAATGATTTTAATTATGATTCATGAATACGAAAAGATGACAACGACCACGATGGAGCAGGAATGTGTGATTATGTGTGTTTTGTGTGTGTTTTGTGTGTGTTTCGTGTGTGTGTACTTGCGTGTTTGATTTGGGATGTGAACATACGAACTAAACAACGAACGAAAGAAAGCATGGAACAACGAACGATCGAATCGAGCGTAGACACGTTCGAAATAAGTGAAAGTCAAATCATTAAAATATAATAAAAGAATATATATATATATATATATATATATATATATATATATATATATATATATATATATATATATATATATATATATATGTATATATAATGTATCGTAACAAAAACGCTGGAAGAAAATAGGAAAATCTAAAGAGAAATTAAGAAGAAAAAGGTGAAAGGCAAAATGAGACAATTAAAGTTAAAATGGTGGCCATCGAGAAATGAATTCCATTGTGTTGTGGTTTGCGTGAATGAGCGACAATCACGCGTGATTTTAGTCTATGGCTTTTTCGCAATTTTTACCCATAATTTAATTACGCGTTACGCGTTTAACGTTTTCGAAATTTACACTGAATGGTTTTATGGCGGTGGCGGCGGTGCTGTTGGTGGTGGGTGATGGCTATGGCGCTGGTGGTATGTATTGGCGGTGGAGGGTGGTGGCTACGGTGATGGTGGTGGGTGGTGGTTGGGGTGGTAGTGGTGGTGGTGATTATGATGGTACGGGTGGTTGTTTTGGTTGCTGTGGTGGTATTGTTGGTGGTGGTGGTGGTATTGTTGTTAGTGGTGATAGTAGTGGTGGTTGTGATAGTGGTAGTAATTGTGGTAATGATAGTGTTTATGATGATGAAGATGGCGTTGACATTGAAACTTGGCTGTGGTAATGGTCGTTGTCTGACGATGACGCTGACGGAAATGACAATGATGACGGATGATGACAATGACGGTAATCGACTTATCCCCTCCCCCCAAATTTCAGGCCTTGTGTCTATAGCAGAAAGGATTATTATTATTATTGTTCAGTAGTTTTATTTTCATAACGTGCTTTCACTTCACTACCGAGCGCAGCTCTGTGCGCCTTGGGTATGGGCTGTGGTTTGCTGTGGTGCTCTTATGTTTACTGTATTGAAAGTGTTTTGCGTAGGATGTGTGCAGTGCCCAGTAGTGCAATTTTCTGTATGTTATATATACTTGTAAGTCCTGGTGTTTTTGTTATGTATTTGTCTGAATATTTATTATTATTATTATTATTATTATTATTGTTCAGTAGTTTTATTTTTATAACGTGCTTTCACTTCACTACCGAGCGCAGCTCTGTGCGCCTTGGGTATGTGCTGTGGTTTGCTGTGGTGCTCTTATGGTTACTGTATTGAAAGTGTTTTGCGTAGAATGTGTGCAGTGCCCAGAAGTGCAATTTTCTGTATGTTATATATATTTGTAAGTACTGGTATTTTTGTTATGTATTTATCTGAATATTCTTTTATTATACCTAATGCACCTACTATGATAGGAATTGTTTCTGTTTTTAGATTCCACATTCGAGTTATCTCTATTTCCAGGTCTTTGTATTTTGAAAGTTTTTCCATTTCTTTTAGAGAAACGTTGTCATCTGCTGGTATTGATGCATCATATTATTATTATTATTATTATTATTATTATTATTATTATTATTATTATTATTATTATGCTTAGTGGAATTTGGCCTGTCGCTACGTTCTGAGTTCAAATTCCACCGAGGTCGAATTTGCCTTTCATCCTTTCGCGGTCGATAAATTAAGTGCCAGTGAAACCCTGGGGTCGTTGTAATCGACTACCCGCCTCCTCCAAATTCCAGGCCTTGTGCATATAATAGAAAGGATTATAATAATAATAATAATAATAATAACAATAATCATTATTACTATTATTGTTATTATTATTAAGCGACTGGTTTCGGATAATGGTGGTGCTGATGGTTGCTGTGATTTTGGAAATGGTGGTGATGGTAGGGTTGGTAGTGGTGGTGGTGAGAGTGGTGGTGGTGAGAGTGGTGGTGGTGGTGGTGTTGATGGTAGTGGTGGTGGTGGTGGTGGTGGTGGTGCTGTTGGTCGGATGATCTTTCTTAAGTGTCAAACTAATAACCGCTTCGATTTATTTCGATTTGCCAATGTGCAAAAATTTGTAAGAAGAGAAGAAATCAAACACACACACACACATACAAACACACACACACACAAACACACACACACACACACACACACATATATATATATATATACACACACGCGCACGTGCAAAGATAAAAAGAATACATATACAAAAGCAAAAACACAAAACATACCATATACAGCTAAAAAAAAACTCAACAACACCATGGAAAATTAGAGAGAGAGAGAGAGAGAGAGAGAGAGAGAGTGAGAGAGAGAGATGGTAGGGGAGAAAAGGTTAGGAGCAGGGTTTGAGCAAAAGCATCGCGTGATTCTCCTGATTTAAAACGCCATCAACAACCAAAAAAGCTAAACCATCGCAAAAGTTTCCAATCACGAAGCCATTGGCGTTTGCAAAACGTCTCCACAGAAATCGTTGCTTTCCTTCTCGAGCAAAGCTTGCACCACCGCATCGCACCAGCACCGCCCACTCCAAACGACTCTGTTAGTCTTCTTTTTTTCTCTTCTAACTTCCATCTTTTTGTTCCATTTCGCTTCTCTTTCTCCGTCCTTCGACCCCCACCTTCTCCTAATTTCGTACCCATCCCGCCATCACCAGCACCGACTAAAAAATTAACCAGACGATCTCCGCTGTCGCCGCCTTGTCACATTTTCCCGCCGTTGCATGCCGTTGCTTGTCAAAGCCCGCTGCTCGGCTCAGCTCATTTCATCTCACCTGACCCTAGCCCTAACCTTAATCAAATCTAACGGCTAAACGCCCGTCTGCGTATAAGAGTATAGGAGATGTGCATGAGAATGTGTGTGTGTATATATTTATACATGTGCAAATATATGTATGTACGTATATATATATATATATATATATATATATATATATATATATATATATATATGTATATATATATATATATGTATGTATATATATTTGAATGTATGCATGTCTATGTGCATGTACACGTATGCATATATGTGTGTATAAACATACGTATATTTGTGTGTGTCTGTATAGATGTACGTATAGGAATGTATGTATCTGTGTATGTATATATATATATATATATATATGTGTGTGTGTGTGTGTGTGTGTGTGTGTGTGTGTGTGTGTATATATGTATATATATATATATATATATATATATATATGCCAGATATGTGTGCTTATGTGTATGCCTGTAAAACCATTTCTCAAATAGTCTGTAAAAATGCTCGTAACATTTTTCCCGCCTTTTCTTTTCTTTTCTTCGCTTCCATTAAAAATGGCGACTGCTGACGTTTTCGATTCATTTACGACTTTTATATATTTATTGCATAGATTTTTTCCGCTGTTGCTTGTTTTCTTCTTCTTCTTGTTATTGCTGTTGCATGTTGCTGTTGTTCTATATACTTCTTTTTTTTTTTAATTTTCAATCTTGTACTGGTTTTATTATTTGTTAAAATTCCCCTCACATCCCCCCCCCCTGTTTTATTCTTTCATTTTAAATAATCACTTATTTAAGTAGTAGTCGGGGGTTACTTTAGTTATAAAGACGGCAATGATCTCTCAGACCTATAACCATAATCGCTCCAACCGTGACAATCTCTCATTTTTACCAGTGTAAAACTAGATTGTACATGATGTCATTTCCTTCTTTCGTTTAATAATCGCCATTGCGATTTTCAGATATTTAGCTGTTCTTTTTAGCAGATCGATTGACCACTTAACGGTTCATTCGTCATTGCGTGACGGTTATTAGATTTAGTATTGATGCCTGTATCTGTATTAATGGTTACAGCAAAAGGTCCTCCGTCGGTTTCGACGATGAGTGTTCCAGTTGATGCAATCAACGGAGCAGTGACATTACCGTGGGGACGGTGGGGGTGACTAATTTTATGATGAGGATGATGATGATGATGGTGGTGGTGGTGATGATGATGCAGAATATTTTGGTGATGATGAAAATGGTAACGACGAAGTTAACGATGACAACAACGGCGATGACATTGACACAAGATGCCTGTATCGCTGACGCTCGTTTCGAGAACACAATCGCTGGAGGCGCCATTTCGAGTCGGGCGATGCAGGCATCGCAAGAGGGGGCGGGTTTCACAAAGAGGCGTTTTGCTGTCAAGGTTTTCTATGGGTGTTGCTGTACTTCTCAAACCCCATTTTTTTTTCCTTTGTCAAACTTACTCCCACCAAGGGGCTTCCGCAACGCCTCCACCAAACCTTCCTTCGTATTATGTTGGTATTCGCATTGGATGGGCGTGGAGAGAGTGTACTAGCGCCTTCCAGTGAATGCGTTTCTTTTAGAACGCGCATATAGATATACACATTGACGAATATACATATGTATATATGCGCATGTGCACACATACCGTCATATAAACACACACACGTACACAAGTATAGATACACACGTGTCTACGCAAATCTATAGGTGTGTGTGTATGTATATAAGCATATATATATATATATACACATCTGGCACACACACACACACACACACACACATGCATGGCGACAACCTTTGGGTAGAAACGCCTAAATGAATATTCGTATGGATACATACATATATATGTATATATATTATATATATAATAAATAATATATATGTATATATATATATATATATATATATATATATATATATATATATATATATATATATATATATACATGCATATATTATCATAGGCGCCAGAGTGGCTGCATGGTAAGTAGGTTGCTTATCAACCACATGGTTCCGGGTTCAGTCCAACTGCGTGGCACTTTGGGCAAGTGTCTTCTACTATAGCCTCGGGCTGACCAAACCCTTGTGAGTGGATTTGCTAGACGGAAACTGAAAGAAGCCTGTCGTACATATGTATGTGTGTGTGTGCATGTTTGTGTGTCTGTGTTTGTCCCCCCCCCCCCCAACATCGCTTGACAACCGATGCTGGTGTGTTTACGTCCCCGTAACTTAACGGTTCTGCAAAAGAAACCGATAGACTAAGTGCTAGGCTTACAAAGAATAAGTCCTGGGGTCGATTTGCTCGACTAAAGGCGGTACTCCAGCATGGCCGCAGTCAAATGACTGAAACAAGTAAAAGAGTAAATATATATATATATATATATATATATATATATATGTGTGTGTGTGTGTGTGTGTGTGTGTGTGTGTGTGCTTCTGCCTCTCTGTCTCTTTATTTTTCTCTCTCTTACTTGTCTCGCTCTTTCGCTTTCTCTCTCTCTCTCTCTCTCTCTCTCTCCGTCCTTGTAGGTCCCTCTCTCATCTCTCTTTCTCTCATCTCTCATCTCTCTTTCTCTCATCTCTCATCTCTCTCTCTCTCTCTTTCTCTCTCTCTCTCTCTCTCTCTCTCTCTCTCTCTCTCTCTCTCTCTCTTCTCCTCTCATTCTGTCTCTATTTTTTCCCCTCTTACTCTTCGAAATCTTTCTTCTATCTCCTCTTTTCTGTATCTTTTTCTCTCTTAGCCTATGTCTGTATCTCTCTCTCTCTCTCTCTCTCTCTCTCTCTCTCTCTCTTCTCTCTCTCTCTCTCTCTCTCTCTCTTTCTCTCTCTCTCTCTCTCTCTCTCTCTCACACACACACACACACACACACACACACACAGACACACACACACACACACACACACACACCCTTTCTATTT
>NC_142957.1:17123708-17127860 GCF_046866305.1 Octopus bimaculoides
TTATTATTATTATTATTATTATTATTATTATCATTATCATTATTATTATTATTATCATCATTATTATTGTTATTATCATTATTATTGAATAATTCACCTTTGGAAACATGGGTGTCTTGCTCAACATCCTTAAACAAACCTTATTCGGGGACCTTTTGAACAGGATGGGCTACTCAACCTGAAGAAAATTCTAGCTGGGCCCCACCTGCGAGGTCATGCGATGTTTATCTTGATATGAGATCCCCATCTCACGCACATATGGTTGTGATGCATGTGCTTGGTGTACCCTTATCAGACGGGTAGTCACGATGGGTATACTGGGCTTCGTGTATTTTACCCCAGTGTCACTTTGATGGCATGCCCAGCACTCTCACTCAATAATAATAATAATAATATTAATAATAATGATGATGATGATAATATTTTAAAAAGGATTAACGTAACTCTTCTCAAAGGTAAACAGTCAAGACGAAGAGCGCGATTCGATTGAAAGATATTTTATTGGGTGAACGATCTTTCAACGATGTTTACGTCTGTCTTTGTCAAGTTCAAAATAAGAAGTGATAAATAATAATAATAATAATAATAATAATAATAATTATTATTATTATAATAATAATAATGGGACCTTTTGATCGGGATGGGCTGCTGGACGTGAAAAGAAAATTCTGAGCCCCCATCTGCAGGGTCATGCGCTATTTATCTTGATACGAGATCACCATGTTTGTGCACATATGGTGGTGATGCATGTGCCTGGTGTACCCTTATTAGAACGGGTAGCCATGATGGGTATACTGGGCTTCGTATATATTTGTACCCCCAATGTCACTTTGATGGCATGCGCTACTCCCTTAATAATAACAACAACAACAACAACATCAAACCCGACAAAGTCAACAACAGCCAATAACAACATCCATCACGACCAACAACAACATCAACAACGACAATCAACGTTAAACAATACGTAAAATCTATTTGTTGTTGTTGTTCTGTATTTTTCTTTTCTATATTCTTTTATTTGTATGTTCCTTTAATTATTTTTTTTTTCTAATTTTATTTCTCTTCTATCTAATTGGTAATTAATTAATGAAAAGCTCATTAAAAATCTTATTGCCTTACACATCATTTATTTATTTATTTATCTATTTATTTCTCTTTGGAATCTTGAAGGAATCTTCTAGCAGTAGTAGTAGTAGTGGTGGTGGTGGTTGTGGTGGTGGTGGTGGTAGTAGTCTGTGTTGTTTCTGTTGCAGTTTCCTTCTGTCAACGTTTGTGTTGTTGCTGTTGTTGTTGGAATCGTCTCTAATTTACTTTTCCTTCATTTTTTCTTCTTCTGTTCCCCCTCCTCCCCTGTTCTTCTTCTTCTTCTGTTCCTCCTTCTCCTCCTCCTCTCCTCCTCCCTTCCTCTTCCTCTTCCTCTACTACTACTACTACTACTACTACTACTACTACTACTACTACTGCCGCTGCTGCTTTCTTCTTGCATAGACTCGCATTCAATCACATCCCCAAGAAACATCAATATGGAGGGGGGGGGGGGCTCGAGTGGGGGGTCGAGGGGGTCGAGGGGGGGGGGATGTAATTAAACGATTTGCTTTGTTCCGTGTATGTTTATGGTTGTTCGATGTGTTGTTGTTGTTGTGGTTGTTGCGGAGATCGATTGTGTTACTGTTGTGCTGGTTTAGATGACAAAAGACAGCTATGACACTTTCGATGATGACGATGACAATGATGATGATGACGATGACGATGACGATCATAATTATCATGATGATGATGATGAGGAGGAGTAGGAGGGGGTTGATCATGATGATGATAGGCAAAGTCAACCTCGATGGAATTTGAACTCAGAGCGTAGCGACAGACGCAATGTCGCTCTAAGCAGTTCGTAGACCTTTCTCTGCTATGCATTTGTCCCTTCGTTATCAGTCTATACCGCGTATTCTTTCTTTCATTATTTCAAATTCCTTTTTTACTATTTCATTATATGTAAACCCCAACATTTTATGTCTGTGTTTTTGTATTGACCCCTAGCAGGTGGGGCCCAGTTAGAATTTTCTTCAGATCGAGTAGCCCATCCCGATCAAAAGGTCCCTGAATAAGGTTTGTTGAAGGATGTTGAGCAAAACACCCATGTTTCCAAAAGTGAATTATTCAAACCCCAAAGAATTCCTCTCAACACATGGCTATGATGCTCCCTAACTACTTCTGCTCCTGATCAGAGATGCACATAACATCATCCATCAAGGGACATGCTCAACTGGTTAAAGTCAAACAACTGACAAGCAAATCTGTGGTATTGAGCAGAATATTTGCTGTAGGCCACCTTTTATACCAAGACAAAACAATGTACATGATAACACTTCCAATCAGTTAAGATCAGAAGCCATGAGAGCCATTGCCTGGTATTGCATCCGGACATTTATTATTATTATTATTATTATTATTATTGCTCTTCACACTTTTACTCTTTTACTTGTTTCAGTCATTTGACTGCGGCCATGCTAGAGCACCGCCTTTTAATCAAGCAAATCGACCCCAGGACTTATTCTTTGGAAGCCTTGTACTTATTCTATCGGTCTCTTTTGCCGAACCGCTAAGTTTCGGGGACGTAAACACACCAGCATCGGTTGTCAAGCGATGCTGGGGGGGGGGGGGACAAACACAGACACAAACATATACATACACACACATACATATATATATATACATATATACGACACAGTATATATGTATATATACAGTATATATATATATATATATATATATATATATATATATATATATATATATATGTATGTATACATATATACATATACATATAGACATACATATATATATATATATATATATATATATATATATATATACAGTCACACACGCACGTGTGTACAAATGCATACACACATATAATGAGAATGAGTAAAAAGAAACCGAGAATTACTGAGACGCAGTTGTCGTTTCATAAACTTCATTTACACTTTAAGTTATTTCACAGAAAAACAACCGCCCCACACACAAACGCCCCATCTCTTTGAAACCCCACCAACCTATGAGCCCCCTCCCTCATTCTATCTCAAACGCAACCACACACACAAACATAATACCACACATTTGTTCTTCCTCCTCGTCTCTCTTCCATCTTTTTCTCTTCCATTACATATCTCGCCTTCCTCACCCATTTTGTGCATTTCCCTATTTTTATCTCTTTTTATATGTTTACAGCTGAGTAAGTTGATATAAATATAAGCAACATTTTTATAAACACGTATACACACACACTTACACCTAGTACACACACACATGCGAGCACACATACTTACACCTATGTATATATATATGTATATACAGTATTTATTTATCTTCTTCATTTTATTTAGTCATTCATTTATTTATTTATATATTTAATTATTTTTCTCTTTTTTTTCCAGAGCGAATTAGCATATTATGCGGCAAGCTGTCAGATCAAGCGAGTGTGGATTGCGCCTTTTGTGACACAATGAATAGTTTGACTTCGTAAAATCCGGTACCTATTTTTGCCTGTTGTTAAGTTAGCGTATTTGTTGTTGTTGATGTTGTTGCCGCTTCTTTTTATTTTTGTTACACATTTGTTGTTGTTGTTGTTACTGTTGTAGATGTAATGATTGTACGTTATATATCAGTTGTTTTTAATTCTATGCTATCAATTTCTTTGATCTCAATGATGATTTCAACAGATCTTTGCTTTCTTTCTCTTCGTTCCTTCATTCGCACATCTTTGTATTATATTTATAATCATCGCCATTTTGTTGCAAGTTATTGCTGTTGTTGTTATTGTTGTTGCTATTAATGATGAGGATGATGATGAAGGCATCCGCGTTTATATTTATGATGGTGTCATTTTCTTATAGTCTTTTATATATATATACTTTTCAATTTTATATATCTTCTTATATATGCACTTTTCTTTTGTATATATATCTATAAAATTTATTCCTTCTCTCTTCTCTCTTTTACTAAACATTCATCTCATCTTTTTCTTCCTTTCCTCTTCTCCTCCTCCTCCTCCTCCTCCTCCTCCTCCTCCTCCCTTTCTTCTTCTTTCTCTTTTAATTCCGTTTCCTCTTCTTATGTTTAACATAAACCTTTTCTAATGACACATGCATCCAC